>NW_014543247.1:440199-472514 GCF_000741045.1 Vigna radiata var. radiata | reverse complement strand
TTTTTGCTAAAAGGACCAAATTAATTTTAATTGTGATTGAATACGCTTTCCGCTCTCTGAGTTTTAAATCCGCTGCGCAATACTCTTCGAAAATTACCCCCTCCGATACCAACAAATATTTGCTTAAAAGTAGATAAAAGAAAATAAATAGGTAAATAACTAAATGAAAATAAAAAGTAGAAATAAGATAAACTAAAAAAAAAATTAAATGATAAAATAAAAAAATAAAAAAATTAAAATAAAATAACAAGTAAAGAAATATATGGAGTGCTTAAATAAAAAGAATATGGAGTGCCTAAATCACTTTTCCCCTTTAAAAAACGAACTGGGCCTAAGCCCAAAGAAAAAGGAGGTGTGAATATGAAACAGAGGCTACAAACCAACTTTAATTTTTAATAACAGATTGGGCTTAAGCCAATCGGAAAGGGGCGTTGATCCCTGCATCTCCACCTTCTTGGATCTCCACCTCCCCATCCCACTTTTATCCCTTGTTTTTTTAATTTTTATTTTTATTTTTTATTTATATTCCTATTATACCCTTATGTAAAATTTAATTTATGAAATAATTTTAATTCTAATCTCCTACAGGAAAAAACCTATTTTTTTTCTCACGTTCTCCTATGTGTAGTTTCTGTTTCAGTTTTTCTAATTATTTTTGTGCTCTCTTTTCTTTCACTCTGAGAATTGTTGGTGTGAGAATCTTTGGCGTGGTGGAAGGAAAGTTGCGACTGTAAAGAATTCTTCATCTCTTCTTCGTCATCGTGTTTGCAGCGTCTTGGTTGAAGGGGTAGCAGAGATACATAAGCGCCGGGAAGGTATGTAATTCACGGTTTAAAAATAGTCTAAACGAATCTGATTATCCGTCGCCGGATGTCAACATCCGTTTAGGGGAAACAGATGTCGACATTCGTTTATATATAATATATATAAATTATATTATATTTATATTATATATTACATTTACGTTACGTATAATATATAAATTATATTTATATTATATATTACGTTTACGTTACGTATAATATATATATTATATTTATATTATATATTACGTTTATATATATATATATATATATATATATATATAATTTTATGAATCTATAAAAAATGTAAGGTACAAGCTGTTCTCTTTTTTTATTTATTATTCCCTTCATTATATTTTATTTATATTATAAATATTTTTTATATTTAATGTTTTTAATAATNAGGAATTCCCCCCAGTTCATGACATTATTGTACGTCTCTGTATCAATAAAGACAAACAACATTTACCGAATGAGTTAAACAATAAAAGCATTAAGCAAAGGTAAGGAACCCAACAATTGATAAAGTAAGCATATGCAAGCATATAAAGAAGATAAGAATCTTGATATAAGAGAGTTTCAAAAGATTACATTGTTGCCCAACAACCTAGGGTTTAGTTAACCATGAACATGGTGAATCTAGATGAAAAATAAGGAAAGAATGGAAGAATAAACCCTAAATTTGGTAGATTGGAGCCTAAGCATCCAAGGAACCTCCTCCAAGGTGTGTAGAACAACTCTGGACGTCTCTGTTGGCCAAAAGATTACAATTTGAATTGCACTGGGTCTATTTATAGACCAAGAAGATAATAGAATCTAAGCCAAATAAAAACAGATAACCGCTCAGCGCCTAAGTAAACAGCTCAGTGGCTTGCCTCTTAGCCGCGCCACCGCTCAACGGTCAGTTTTACCGTTGAGTGGTTTGCCTCTAATCGTTCTGAACGCTCAACGTTGATTTTACCGCTGAGCGGTTCATAGACTCTTCTTTTCTTCCGTTTTCTTCCTCTTTCTTGAGTCTAAGTCCGTCCTAATTCACTTCCATCTTCAATTCTCATCAAAACCTTTAAAAAAATGCATAAACAAGCATAATATCTCTAAAACCAACTTTTGACTCTCTTATGACTCAACTAAGTGTTTTGCTTGATTTTAAGCTCATTCTAAGCCACAAAGGGTGTGTTTTGATATCATATTTAAGCATAAACTAACGGTTTTTGGACCGTTATCAAGAACTTAGCAATAAAGAGTGAATGCGACACTAAACGCGAACTAAACGAAGGATGAGATGAGGCGTTTGGGAGCAATCGAGACCTTTGGGAGAGATGACGTGATTCTACACTTTGGGAGAGACGAGGGGATTCGAGACTTAGAGAGACGACGAGAAACGCAAAGAAGGATGAAAAATGAAACCGCAAAAATCAAATTTCATATATTTAGATTTCCAAAATTACCCTCTGCAGGATTTTTAAGAGAGTTTTTTCCTTCAATGAAACGAACCAACAGACACACGCCATGTGGCATTGTCAAATTGTTGGCAAATAAACGTTGTCAACAAAACGTTTTCGAAAAGAAAAAGAGGAAGAGGGAAGAAAGAGTGTGGTTACATAAATTTGGTGGAGAGGAGGAATAAGTGGTTTGAAAAACTCAAATTGGGAAATAAAAGAGTGAGTAAGTGTGGTGGGGTCGTGAGCATTGAAAGGAAGAGAGAGAAGAGTGAAAATGAAAAATTGTAATATAGGAATGTGAAATGAGTTACGTAAAAGATGTGTGCATGAGAGAGAAGAATGAATTGAAAAATTAAGTGTGAGAAAGTGGTGTTGAAAAGAAGTGTGAGGCTATGGCTTTTTGTGAGAAATGATGAGTGATAGAAATCTTGTGTTTAATTGAAAATGTAAAAGAGAAAGAGAGAAAGAGAGAAAGAGAATGAAGAAATGTTACGTAAATAGAAAAAGAGAGAGAATTAGAGTTTTGTGAGAAAAGAGTAATTTAAGTGGGGTCCACTTGGTGAGAGAAAATAGGGATTTTGTTTTCAAGTTAAAAATAGTTGTGGGGACCACTTGAGTTGATAGGTTTAAGAAATATATTGTATTTAAAAGTTTAAGGGCTACATTAAAAAGTGTGTTTTATTATGTGTTGTGATTTTAGTGAAAGCGGGGGTGTACTAGAAATATTGGTTCTAGTGGATGGGAGTGTGAGATTAATAATTTCACGGGAGTGCGCTAGTAGGAAAATAATTAAATTTATTTTATTGTAAAAATTTATTTATTTAATTATTTGTGATTTTTATTTAATTGTTGGTCAATGAATTTTGGTTGACTTTGTATATGATGGTGATCTCTGTATGGTTGTGATGGTGTGGTTGTGAGAGCAAGCGTTTGTTATTTCCTTAGAATTTTGTCGAGCGGTTGGTTTCGTATTGGTATACGCTAAAGTGTTGTGTCTCTATAGAGACAGAGATTCGAGTGTGACCCTTTCTCGTGCGCGGGGAATGAGAGGGTTGAATGTCTCGCCCAATGACTTCGACTCATGTGAGTATAGTGCTCGGTGAGTGTGTCTAACCAAAGTAGGGAGATAGGTTTGAAGTTGCGATAGAAGACGACTTGAATCGCTCTGTTTTGGTAAACAGGTTTGAATCGCTCTGTTTTGGTAAACAGGTATGGCAAAATTCAAGGAAACAACATAAGCTTGTATGTATGCTTTGAGTTATAAGTTGAATACTGGGACGTATTGTAATGTAATGACTATTTAGCCTGTGTTAGAGTTGAGCATTGAGTTGTAGTGCTAAGTCGGAGTTATGAGTTGAGTATTGAGATATAATGTGATATAATAACTGGTATAGCTTGTATTTTAACGATATGACTTCTGAATTGTATGCTATGTTATGTTCTTAGTTACTCACCCTTTATTTTTGGGGTTGTGGTTCTACCTACTATGATCGTACTTGTACAGGAGTAGATGGCGGTGCAGATAAGGCAAGACAGGAGTAGCGCGACGAAAGAACGGGAAATTTTACTGATGAGATTTGTTTATGTTTTAAAGACATTTTATATTTTCAAATAATGGATTTGAATATTTTTGTAAGGTTTGAATTTCAGTTGTAATACGTTCAGACGATTAATGTTTTACTTGCTTCCGCGATTTTATATATAAACGTTTATAATCGATGGTATAAAAAAAATTGGCATAGATTTCATATTTTATTATTTACAAGTGGCATTCCGTTAGGGGTGTTACACTGAGCGCCACCGCTGAGCACCAGTTTTTGTCAGTTTTCACAGTTTTGCGCTTGGGCGTCAACGCTGAGGGGAAAAGAAAGAGTCGTGCCTACCGCTGAGCGGTGAAACTAGTGCTGAGAGCTATACTTTGGGCTTGGGCCTATTTTCTGTAATTTTTCACAGTTTATATATAGATTAGTGTGACCCTTAGAAATCATCTTTTGACAGAAAGTGGCACAGAAACACTCTCTTCACTCCCTCAGAGGCAGATTTTGGATGCGGGAGCTCCAATCTATCAAATCTAGGGTTTATCTTTTCATTCTTTCCATTATTTTCATCTAGTTTCACCATGATTATGGTGAACTAAACCTCCATTGTTGTTAGGGAGTTGATGTAATCCTTTGAAACTTTCATATATTGAATTGATGCTTTATTCATATGCTTTTATTCATTAATTGTTAGAGTTTTTCCTCCATTATATTTGCATGCTTTTTTAAAGACATTATTCAATAGCATAATCTTTGACTCTATCTATATGGATACGTGTGGGTAGGTCTAGACATGAGGGAATTCTTACAGAAGCAATATTACCTAGACATAGGAATAGGAGGACCAATTGCCTTTAACCTTCTGTACGAATTATGTAATGCATGATCAATTGCTAGGGAAACTAGACATAGTAAAAACTAGTAATTAGGAGTAGTCTTTTTTCACCAAGATATTGGGATTAGGGTAAATTAGAAAGTGGCTTTGACATTAATGAAAAAGTCGGATTCTTAGATATATGAGAGTGGATTAAGATGAAATCATAAACCCCAACAACATAATTCATTCATACATCATTCACCTGCATTATCTTTTCGTCAATTGATCAAAACTTTGCATTCATATTTAATTTTCGTTTTTGCATTATAAAATCCTATTTTTGTTATTCAAGTCTTAAATAATCAAGAAATCACATGAACCTTTGGCCTAAGAGTCCTTTGGGAAACGATACTCGGACTTACCGTTTTATTATTACTTGATGCGATTCGGTACCCTTGCTGGAGTGTTAACAAGTTTTTGGCACCGTTGTCAGGGACTCGTGGTTTAACTATTCTAGCAGTGTGATTATTGATTACCTTTGACTTGATTTTCTTTATGTTTGTTCTAATAAATGTTTTCTAGGGTTTTGTGCCTAAGGTTTGCAGGATGCAATTTGGACAAGAATTTGATTATATAGGCACTCAATTTTATCAAGATTATCTCAACCACTTGAGGGAACCTCATTCATGCATTAGTGTACGCCAATTTGGGCCAGCTACTGTACAATTTCAGAAATTGGTACAACAATAATGGCAACAACAACTCTCTCCATCAGAAAGACGTGAAGTGATATTCCAACGAGTTATGCAAAGTTCCATCTCCCGTATAAAACGCATGGAAGGAAGTCGTAAAAGGATGGAGAGAGAATTGGGTTACATAACTGAGTCTCTGGATGATTCTAGGGTTAATACTAAAGTTAACCCTGGGGAGGAATGTCAAGTCACTATTACTAAAAGTGACGAGGTTGTTAATGAGGAAAAGATAGATGAGGAAACGATTTGGATAGAAGAGGAAAAGATAGAGATAGATGAGGAAAAGATAGAGATAGAAGAGGAAAAGATAGAGAGAGAGGAGGAAAAGATAAAGGAGATAGAAATAGAAAGGTTGAGTGAGAAAGATAAAGATGATGAGAAAGAAAAAGAAGTGGTTGAGAGAAAAGAAGAAAAGAAAATATGTGTGAAAATAAAGAAAAAAGTAAGAGAAAAGAAAAAGAGAAACTTGAGAGAAAAGAGGAGTAAGAAAAAGAGGATGAGAGGAAAAAAGAAAAGATCATATGAAAAACCCCTTCCTCACCAAAAGAAATATCATTGGAAGGAAAAGAAATTTATGTGCTTTATGAAGATCTTCAAGAAATTGGAGATTAAAGTTCCTATGATTGAGACATAGAAAAAGGTGTTTGGTTTGATCAACTTTCTGAAGAGATTCAGCAGGAAGAAGAAAAAGAAAAGACTATCAAGCAAGGAGAATGTCAACACTTACTGATGGGTGTTTGAACTTTACCGGGTCAAGCTAGTGATGTTAAAAGAGCGCTTGTTGGGAGGCAACCTAGTTTCTGATTTTTTTTTTCTTTTTGTGGTTTGGTTTTGATTTTTCTTTGTGTTTTTAAGTTTTTTTTTTTAGGTTATATGCTGCTTCTGATGGTAGTAATGATAGCATCTACTGATGGATGCTAGGAGGACTCAGATAATGACATTTACTGATGGATGTTGTTATGATGAGGATGACGAGGGAAAACGTCTACTGATGGATGCTGCTACAACATCTACTTATGGATGTTGCCATAATAAGAAAGAGGAATAATAACATCTACTGAGGGATGCTATGTGATTAGGCATCTACTGATGGGTATTGATAGTAGTTACTGATGAATGCTAATGAAGATGAGAAAGATTAGCATCTACTGATGGGTGCTAATGAGACAGATGTGCATCCACTAAAGGATGCTGGAGGATTATTGGGTTAGGCTCGTGACGTTAAGCAAGCGTTACCTGGGAGGCAACCCAGTTTTCTAAACCTATCTTTTTAATTTATGCTTTATTTGCTTATATTTTTAGAATAGGTATTAATGTACTTGGTTTAAAACTTATATCTGACGCAATGGGTTGATGATGATTTGATGAGTGTGCTTGATGATGCTTTTATATTGATTGATGTTGAGATGATATATGAGATGCTGTATACAGTTGGTGGTTCACAATATGTGTGAACAGATGCATAATGATATGATTGTGATTGTGATACTGGGCAAGATGTGTATCTATGTATTGGAACTTGAAATTAGCATATGTGAGGTTTTGAACTCCACAGTTTTTTATTGAATGATTGTTATTACTTTGAAAACATGAATGATTTTGCCCAGGTTTCTATGATTGAATCACTTGCTTATTTGTGTCATATGATCAAGGCCATTTTTGATTTAGCCCTTTCTTAGCCAATGCAAAAATTTTCGTCCCAATTAAAAAGAGAACAATGTGTTCTACCCTTTTTGAACTTAAGCCCTAAACAATATCTGAAAACCCTTTTGAAAATCTTTACCTTGAGTCAAGTTGAGAAATATTGTGTGGTATTGATAAAGGTTCGAGTTTGGGGCTAATGGGAAAATTGAAAAAGAAAAGATAAGCATGGAGCTAATGTGATGAGCAAACATGAAAAGATGAAAAAGATAGAAAAGATAGAATGAGAAGAAAAGCTCAATGCAAAGAAAAGGGAAAGTTGAGAATGAGTAAGATTGGTTGTTTAAAGAGAGTTTGTGCTTAAATTATAAATGTGAATAACTTTCTTGACTCAAGGATTTTGTGATCTAGAAATCCAATGTTCTTCTTAGCTCAAGCACGTTACAAGCCATAAAAAGTCCTTGTGATGCTAACTTGCTTGTGAGTATGATTGATTGTGGTTAAATGAAAGGCAAAGTTAATTTGTGTGACGTTGTGATAGTAGAGAGAATGAGTCACCTCAATATACACTTGTGTGCTTGAGTGAAACACTTTCCTTGGTGAGGAGTAGTTCCAATTATACATGATTGCATTTGTACTTGGTTAATTGGTCATTCATGATAATAACATCTGTTGGAAAGGCTATGATTATGTGAACACCATATTGAGTTTAATGGAAGTAATGCATTTATACTTCTTGACTTATATTTTTATGATGAGCTGAGAGTGATTACTTGTATTGGAAGAAAGAGTTTTAGAAAGTGTTAATCTATTGTACTGATTGTTTGAAAACTGAGTTACATTTTGTTTTGCTTGAGGACAAGCAAAATTCTAAGTTGGGGGTTGTGATAACGGTTAAAAAACCGTTATTTTCATACTTAAATTTGACATTAAACGCACCCTTTATAACTTAGAAACTAGCTTGGAATCATGCTTTTGCTGAAGTTTTGAGAATAAGAGAGTTGAAGGTGAACTAATTGATTTTATGCTTAGATTTCCTTGTTTTAAAAGGAATTGAGATGATTTGGAAGAAGAGTTGAAGAACCAAGGAGTCGGAGCTTAAAAAGCAAACAAAATAGTGAAAAAAAGAGAGTTTTGGAATGCTGCCGCTGCGTTGCCCCTAGGATACAACTTGAGCGCCACCGCTAAGCGCCAGTTTTCGTCAGTTTTCATTGTTTTGCGCCTGGGCGTCAACGCTGAGGGGAAGAGATAGAGCCGCGCCTACCGCTGAGCGGGGAAACCAACGCTGAGAGTTGTACTTTGGGCTCGAGCCTATTTTTTGTAATTTTTCACAGTTTATAAATAGATTAGTGCGACCCTTAAAGATCATCTTTTGACAGAAAGTAGCGCAGAAACACTCTTTTCACCCCTCAAAGGCGGATTTTGGATTCGGGAGCTCCAATCTATCAAATTTAGGGTTTATCTTTTCATTCTTTCCATTATTTTCATCTAGTTTCGCCATGATTATGGTGAAATAAACCTCCATTGTTGTTGGGGAGTTTATGTAATCCTTTGAAACTTTCATATATTGAGTTGAAGCTTTATTCCTATGTTTTTATTCATTAATTGTTAGAGTTTTTCCTCCATTATATTTGCATGCTTTGTTTAAGACATTATTCAATAGCATAATCTTTGATTCTATATATATGGACACCTGTGGGTAGGTCTAGACATGAGGGAATTCTTTCGGTAGCAATATTACTTAGACATAGGATTAGGAGGACCGATTGCCTTTAAGCTTCTGTGCGAATTATGTAATGCATGATCAATTGTTAGGGCACTAGACATAGTAAACTAGTAATTAGGAGTAGTCTCTTTTCATCAAGATATTGGGATTAGGGTAAATTAGAAAGTGGCTTTGACATTAATGAAAAAGTCGAATTCTTAGATATTTGAGAGTGAATTAGGATTAAATCATAAACTCCAACAACATAATTCATTCATACATCATTCACCTGCATTATCTTTTCGTCAATTGATCAAAACCTTTGCATTCATATTTAATTTTCGTTTTTGCATTATAAAACCCTAAATTTTGTGGTCTTAAATAATCAAGATATCACATGAACGTTTAGGCCTAAGTGTCCTTTGGGAAACGATACTCGGACTTACCGTTTTATTATTACTTGATACGATTTTGTACACTTGCCGGAGTGTTAACACTAACAGTCATATTTTTAAATATTGTTGAGATTATTGATAAGGGGAGCACTGGTTTAGCCAAACCTTACAATCTCACAGTGTTTCTAGTTTTTGATGATCATAACACATTATTAATAACACATGTATTGATATGTATTACATGTTCATAACTTTCATGTCTATGATTACTTGAGAACACGTTTGTGTTGATTCTGTCATTGTATGCAAATTCACTATGTGCTACATGAGATATTATCTATGATTGCATAACATTTGATTTGGAAAAGAAAAACCACATGCATTTTTGTGAATTTATATTGTGTGGCAAAACAACAGTTTTAAGTTGACTTCATTATGAAGCAAGTCGATTAAAACTCATGGCTTTGCACAAATTTTTTCAAAGTGTGCTGTAAATAGTTCTACAAAGAAAGATTTTCAAAACTGCATTGAAGTGTAACTTAGTCGACTATGTGTGCAAGCCATTCGACTTAGTTAGTTATGTTTTGAAAATCAATTAATGCTTGTGAAGTGTAAGGACTATATTTTATATCTTTGACTAAGCATTAATTGTGAGCCAACTACATTAAATGCGTAATCTATTTAGATTGGTCTGATTGCTGCTAACTATGATATCTGTTATAACTTTCTGTGTATAGTCGGCTGTATTAGTAGCACAATCGACTAGAGGAGCGTCAGTCTTGTGATAAACTATATATAGACGCAAGTTTGATTTTTGAAAGAGACTTTTGTCAACTTAATGCTTTCATTTATTCTTTTCAGATGTGCAGAACGTGTTAAGCTCCAAGAACTCATCAAGAAGACCGTGGAGATCATTCTTTTTTGGTTACTTGAAGAGCAAGTGTTTGTGCTGAAAGACAGAATGATCATGTTGCACATAGAGGTGTTTTGGAATTGATCGACTACTTTTCTTAATCTTTTGAAGATTTTGGATGCCCTGTTGTGATTACAGGAGTACGTTCTAGGACTTTGAGGATTGTTCAAAGTGATTAAAGACTGTAGGAGAGGGGATATCTTGTTGTTGTTCTTTATGTGTATATGCCTATATTTTGGTTAGAGGGTTAGAAAGGTGTTTTATATTTTGACGTGGAGGTCTCTATAGAAACCTCGTTTTAAAAACCTTCACCATTATAATGCATTTGCTTCCGGATACAGGAAGGACACTAGAGGTAGGCAGTTTGGCCGAACCAGTATAAAAACTGCGTTTGAATCTTCTATCCATGCACTTTTACATTAAGTCGACTTTATATTTTGCACAGTCAATTATTTTCCGCTGCACTTGAATTATCTTTTTCCTTACGATTCAAGAAACTTTTGACAGTTCTCTACTTTACGAAAAAGATTTTAAAAAGACTCTAATTTTTTAACTTCACCATTTCCCCCCCGCCCTCCCCCCCTCCCCGCTCTTGGTGTTGAAACTAAGCCATTCTATTTCCGACAAATATGTTGACCAAGCATTAAATGTAAATCGACTGCATTAATTGTGAATTCAATTAATTGCTTTGATTGTTGCTAACTGTTATAACTGATTTGTTATATTCGACTGCATTAGTAGCCAAGTCGACTAAACTGTGTCAAAGTTGTGATATTCTATAAATTGACGCGAATTTGATCTCTGTAAGAACTTTTTGAATCTAACAGTTTTTGTGATATCATTTCAGAAAAGTGTTGTCTTACAGAAAGAGGAAAAAGCTCCAAGAATCAAGAAGTGACTGTGGTGATCACCTCTTTTTGATTTCTTGAAGAGCAAGATTGTTATGCATTCAAAGTCTAATCTATCTACACATTTGGGTGTCTACTGCAAAATCAGGTTCTACAATCTACTGCAGATTGGGTTGTGTTCCCTGTTGTGACTACAGGAAGAAAAGCATGCTGCGTTCTTGACTTTGAGGGGTTTCTCAAAAGGTTTAGACAACAAAAGAGGGGATTCTTGTTGCTGGACTTGTTATTGTATTACCTATATTTTGATTACAGGGTTAGAGAGGTGTTTTATATTTTTTATGTGAGGTCCCTATAAAAGCCATGTTATAAAAACATTGATCATTATAGTGCATTTTCTTCTCGTGGTTGAAAAGACATTAGATGTAGGAATGTTGGCCGAACCAGTATAAAAACGCAGTGTTTGAATTCTCTGATCCCTACTCTTTTACATTTAGTCGATTATGTTCTGTACTTATTCGACTTTATTTCCGCTGCATTAGAAAATCTTTTTCCTTGTGTTTCAAGAAAGCTTTAAAGGCATCACCTTTTACGAAAAAGATTTTTAAAGAACATTGTTTTTATATTTCACCAATTCACCCCCTCCCCTCTTGGTGTGATAAATTGAACCATTATAGTTTAACATCTTGTATGGCCATTCCACCAATCCAACAATATCAGCCACAATAGCTGCAACAACATATGCCTGCCTAAACAACTCCTCAACCTTCTGCTTCGCCTTCTGAGCCTATATTGGTGGAGTTGTTGAAACAAATGACCATGCATAACATTCAGTTCCAACAGGAGACCAGAGCATCCATTCAAGGCTTGACTAATCAAATGGGGGAGATGGACACTCAACTTCATCAGGAGCAGTCTCAAAATTCAGAGTTGTTACCATTTCAGACTGTTCAGATTCTAGAAGATTTCAACGCCATCAACATAGGAGATGGGAAGCAGAGTCATGTGCTCACTATGCCACCTACTTTCCCACCTTCATAAGTCCATGTCCCTACTCTTGCACCTGAGGATACTTATAGAGATTTTGATCTTTATTCTTCTAAGCTTGATACTTATGAGCCAAAACTTCCTGAGCATGAGGACCGAGCAGTCATAAGTAGGAATTTTGAGCCAGGTAGACTCTCTTTGTCTTCAACCATCACTTTTTATTGGCTGTAATCTCCTATTCAAAACAAGAGGATTGAAGAACCAGAAAAGGAGACTCTAACAACCTTCAACAAAGTGGAGCATACCTCAAATTGATTATGCTCTTCATGGGTATGTTGTTGATGATTATGTTGTTCATGGGTATGTTGTTGATGATTATGGTGTTGATGACTATGCTTTTAATTTCCACTTTTTCATGATAAGAAACAATTTTTCCATCCTATTTGAATACTTCTTACCTATGCACTGAACATGAATCTGAAACTATTGTTGATATTGATTCTAGATCTGAACTTGATTCATGTTCTGGGAGTATATCTGATACATGGGGATTGGGTGTTATACCTCTACATATAGATTCTTTGGAGTCATCATGCACTAACCCTATTGAAGGAGGTACGCATAACTCTGACCAACAAACACCCACAGTTGACGAAGGTGCTCACATACACAAAAGTTTGAAGATCAATAGGCACTGACTGAACCCAACAATTCTTCCTTCTTAGATCCAGTTGTGGAAGACATTTCCCTGCTCGATCAAACTTGGCGGATGAAGCAGTTCCTCAAAAGTAGTTCCTTCCTAGATCTAGTGGTGGAAAAGGTTCCTCTACTTGTTCAAATTTGGCATCTTCCACCTTGACTCATGGGAGTTCTCTTTTCCCTTCTCCTCCTTTCTTCACTTTTATTGCACTTGTCCATGATCTGTTGTTATGCTGATTGTTGATCTTATGTTTGTGACACATTGAGGACACTGTGTAGTTTAAGTGTGGTCTATTGGGGGAGATTTTCATTATTTCTTTGTTTAGGCTTTTCTTTCTTAAGGTTTTTCTAGTCCTAGGTTGTTTTTTATTTGTTTTAAGCATGTGTCCGTGTACAGTTTGAATGATTCTCTTTATTTTTGGATTTTGTTTAGGTTTGTAGGCTTTCCTTCACGTGATTGATACTTATGGTTTGAAATCCTTGCTTTTCTTTGCTTGGAAAGATGCTTATGATGTTTAAGAAATTGAATTAAGTGTGACAGATTACCCTGTGTAAGAATTTGAGCCACTTAATGTTCTTTCTTGTGTGTGATATACCTCTTGAATGCTTGCACATGTGCCTTGGCGCTATTCTTGTTGAAAATTCTTTGACTGATATGCTTGTTTGGAAGTGATAAAGGCAATTTTGTTCTTGAGCATCTCTAGCCAAATAAGCCTACCTTGTTTTAATCCTTTGATTAACCATTTGAGCTTGTGAAAATCAGACAATAATGGAGAATTAAACACAATTCACTAACACAATTCGCTGCGAAAAGCTAAGTGAATAGTACAAAATAGTGATTCATCAAAATATACCACACTTAGTCTTTTGCACTCCTAGGCAAAATCAAGACCCAGAACAAGGAATAATACAAAAGACATCAAGAGCGACACAACTTTGTTGGAGCAAATCGGCCAGTGTACCGAGTCGCACAAGTAATATAAATTGTTTCCATTTATATTACTTGTGCGACTCGGTACACTTGCCGATTTGCTCCAACAAGGTTGTGTTGCTCTTGATGTCTTTTGTATTATTCCTTGTTCTGGGTCTTGATTTTGCCTAGGAATGCAAAAGACTAAGTGTTGTCTATTTTGATGAATCAATATTTTGTACTATTCACTTAGCTTTTCGCACCGAATTGTGTTAGTGAATTGTCTTGAATTCTCCATTATTGTCTAATTTTCACAATTTGGGCTTAATTTGACTAATAATTCTTATTTTAATTATTTCAATTTTTATTTGCAGGACAATTTTTGAATTATTATTAGGACCTAAAGAGAGCTACCACATCATTTGTTATTTTGAACATCAACATTTCTTTTTAATTTCATATTTAAGTTAGCTTTGGGCCATTTTTGGCTATCTATTGTAGAAGCCCATTATAAGAGCATTTTTGTAATTTAGGGCTTTTAAAACCCCAACTCAGATTTCAATTCCTCTCCTCCTCCCTTTTTTCACATTTTTCTCTCTAGGTTTCCTAGCATTGAGCGTTTTCCACTACCCCCTTGTAGGGTTTTAGGTTTGTTTTTAATTCCATCTTTATGTATTGAATCCCGTTTTTAAGTCTTATTTCGTTTTCGTTTTATACTTTTGCTTCAATTTACGTTTTGCAATTGCATTTTTGTGTTCCATTTCAATTTCATTTACCTATGCCTATTTCCTTTTCTACTGCAATTTCATTGTCCAATATTGTTGCCTAATTTTAATTTCGTTTTTACCAATTTTGTTGCGTTTTCATTTTATGTATTTTTGTCCAGATTTAATGTTGATTTCCATTACTGTTCTACTGTTTTAGTTTCATTTTAATTGTAGCTTAAGTGTGCTTGGTTGGTCATTAGTGAAATTGCATTGTTTCCATGAGATTTTTGAGCTGAAAATGTGTATTTGTTGCTTTACTTGGCTAATATTGAATCTATTTTGTGTTTGCAATTTGGTGTACGCTTAGTTGCCCAATTAGTTTCGCTTAGTTGATGAAACTGTATGGTGCAAAATTGGTTGAATATTATAACTACGTTTGCTTAATTCGCTTTTATGAAAACATGGTTAGTCCTTGCTTAGTTGGTTAACTTGTGTTGGATTAGAGGTTAGAATAGTGTGTAATTGTTATTAATCTATGATTAGAAGCATTGTAATTGAGTTAGTGTCCAACCGTTTTCAATTAGTAGTTCAATTAGTGTTTTATTTGATTGCCTTTCATGTCACAAAACTGTCCACAACCCCTCCCCCCCACCAAGTGTTTGATGTAATGACTGAACCAATATTTGGTCCTTGAGAGACGACCTAGGAGTCACTTCCTAGTCTATACTGCACTTTATTGCATATCAATTTGATTCAGGTACGACCTCGATCATTCATGCATCACATGAATTCCCCCAATACATTCATGCATCACACATGCATCACCATGATACCATGGATATTTAGAAGGATAACCAAAACATACAATTCAAGGGAGAAAGTCCAGAGCCATAAAAAAATCAATTCAAACAAAAAAATATTGCATCCATAGGGTATGTACACCCTCCACGAGGTTCACAAAACTCTTTAGCGAAATCCATAAGGTATGTAAACCTCTTAAGCAAAATCAAAGGTGATGCACCCTCCACGAAGTTCACACACCTCTTCAGCGGAATCCATAGGGTATGTACACCTCTTAAGCGTAATCAAGGGTGATACAACCTCCACGAGGTTCACATACCTCTTCAGCAAAATCCATAGGGTATGTTCACCTCTTAAGCTAAATCAAAGGTGATACACCTTCCATAAGGTTCACACACATCTTCAGTGAAATCCACAAGGTTGCTACACTCTCTACCAGATAATCTTTAGACCCGAAAGAAATTATCGTCTTTATCTTTATTTGGCTTTTACTATGATAACATAAAACTCTAAGACTCATGTTATCTAGCAAAATCTAAATAAAGAGGGACAGTTGTCAACACTCAATTTCGTTCGAGTAAGTTAATAAAAATAAAAATTAAAAATAAAGGTAAAATAAAAAGAATAAAAGGATAATAATTAATGGCGGGTAAAAAGATAAAATAAATTTCCTCAAGAAACATCACTAGATAAAGGAATGTTTTAATATGGTAATAATTTGAATCAATATTATACCAATAATTAAAGCAATAATTAAAAATAATATATTCATATTATACTATAATTTGCCGCGTTAATTTCTTTTTAAAATGAGAAAAAATATTATTTTAAAAATTGACAAAGTTTCTGACAATAATTATAATCAATGTTTTGAATATTATTTGATTTGTTTTTCTTGCAACCAGGACATTTTCTTTCCCTATTTTTTTAGTTGTCAATTAGCTCACAATTAAGGCACGATTACCATAATATTACACTATGTGTATGTAAATATGCATACTGTCATAGAAAAAGGGGACGAAAAAGAAATAGAGAGAGACAACCAGAAATAATAGATATAAAAAGATAGGAAGAGACTATAGAAGAAAATAAATTCTCACACAAGAGAGATTCTGTCAACAAAAACTACCAAGGAAGAACTAGGGGAATACCGAAAGCTTAAATGGTATGTCACCTCTACACCCTTCTTTTTTCTCTTTTTATTGTACTTTGAAGTTTTTTTCTAAATGTATTATTTTTTACTACACACAAATAACGTTTTTCTAAAAATCATAAAATAAAGGATATAAGTAAGCGTCGGCCTATGACCGATTTCTTTCCTTTTTTTCCTCCATTCTTAAAATAAATGAAAAAATACAAAATCTTTAAAACCAAAAAATGTCAATATTGTTAAACCAACCTTTTTTTACGAGAACTACGTGATCCCTAATTTTCCATCATGAATGGAGCTACGTAGGAGCAAGGTCAATCCTTGTCGGGTTCACTTTTCAAAAATCTAAATCCATAATAAATTTGAAACAAATTTACAAACCTTTTTATAGATAAAGAACTACTTGATTCCTGATTTTTCGTAATAAATGAGTATACTTAGGAGCAAGGTCAATCCTTGTCGAGCTCATAAAATAAAAAAATATTTTTTTGTTTCTTAATAGTTTCTTTAGATTATTGTTTTTAGGGAAAATTAAATATTTTGAAAAACCATGTCAACTTTATACAATTAATTAAAGGTACTGCTTTTGGGCAGGCACAATAGGGTTAGGGTTAGATTTCACCAAGATCCCTCTCATGTATGTAAGAATTATTCTTTATGCATTAATGTTAACGTCACTCACTAAATCACCTAAACTCGATCCCTCAGTGAATAAGCTTGTCCTTAACCCTAGTTCATGCAATTCCTAGCATTCTTAGTGATTAATTGTGAAGATCAAGAGCTTAAAGACGACCAAGACTCATACCCTCATCCTTGAGAAATATTACTCTTGGGAGTAATTCAATAAGAACCTAAACTAAAAGGAACCTCCCAACACTCATGCTATTCATAAATCATGCTAATGAATGAATTAAACACAACAAATGTTGAAACAGATGAATTACTCTAACAATTAATGAAAAAACATATATTATTGATAATCAATCCAAATACATGAGAGTTCACAAGGTTACATCATCCCCCAACAATAAATAGAGTTTAGTTCCCCATAGACATGGAGAAACTTTATGAGCAATGGAGAAGAATGAGATAGAATAACCCTAAAAATTGGGGAAAGGAGCTCCCGCATCCAAATCCGCCTTCCAAGGGTGAGAAAGTTTGTTGTTGCGCTCTGCTCTGCCAAAGATACCAAAACCTAGAGTGCCTGGATCCTTTAAATAAAGTCGGAACAGTGTAGAAGCAGGGCCTGATCCAATGGATTCAAAACAGAGAAGAAACTAGGCTTGATCTGCAACGCACGACGCTTAGGTGCCCCACTGTTGGGCTGTCGCAACCCACACAAATTTGATATGCAAATAAATGCAGTATAGCTAGGGAATGACCCCTAGGTCGTCTCCCAAAGACCAATTTTGCGGTTCAAGAATCGAGTCTAACACGAAAAGGGGGGGGTTTATGAAAATGGTTTTGCAAAAATTAAAGAAGTCAATAAAGACACAGATGCAAACAAACTAATTTAAGTTAGCATGGTAATTAAACTAACACTATTAAAAATCTTAGACAACATTCAAACAAAATAAAATAAAATACTAGACCCCTACAAGACAACAAACAACTACCTAACACAGTTAAATTAATTTAAATGCAAAACTAAATTAGAGAAATCAAAAGCAACTAATCCTACTATGCAAATTAATGCAAAACAAAGGAATAATTAAACATGTTTTTTCCTACACATTCATGTGACCAATATTCATCCACCAAATGAAATTAAAAGTGCAAATGGATTAACAAAACCACATGGGCCGTGAGGTGCAGCCCTCCAACCAAAATGCCCTTTTCTTTCTTCAATTAAACCATTCATANGTTGCCTTCTTTTNTCNCATGTGCTTCATTCTCCAAGAAAATGCTTCCTTCTACCTTTCTACCATATAAAAATGTGCTTCTCTCTCTATGAATGCAAATTGCCGAACCCACACTCCTCACCAAGTAGAAAACGTGATTTCCAACCAAGATGCCTAATGAAAATGCTTTTAATGCTTCTCCCAATGTGCCACATGTGCAAAGTCAAAGGGAACAAACAAAAAACAATCACAATATATTCTCTCCTTCATGCAATTCTCGGTCAAGCTAGCAAAAGGCAAAGACCAAAATGGCAATATTCCTTCCATGGTAAATGAGCCCTTCATGTGCATGGCCAAATGAGGAAAAAATTAAATGAACCCTTTCTCTCTCCCTTCCATTTCTTTTCTCAGTTTTCCTCACCTAAACAAACATCCAAATTGTTTCTTCCCTTCTCCAAACCGAGAACACACCCAAAGACCCCAAGTTCCAATTGCAAAAGATTACAATAACAATAAAACCAAGTTCTACCACTACAAACCAACTTCACACTCTCTTTTCTTCAAACTTTTGACCAAAACAAAACCAAACCCCTAGCTTTCTTTGCAGTACCGTCCAGCCATGGAAACACATCACAATGTTCCAGCTCAATATTTGCTTCCAACCATCAAAACAAAAGCACAAGAAGAAAACAGTTCAAACTCCAAACACCCATACACCAACTCAAGCTTTCTTCACTTCAAAACTCAACAAGAACTTCATTTTCACCATCCAACCAAGAAAACCAAAAGGAAATACGAAAATACTGCAGCAAAGTAGAAGAAAAACGAAAATACAAGCCTTCATTCAAACCAAGGAATCACCATGAAAAATCCAAGAACAACCCTTCAAGCTCATGCTCTCAACTTTCAAGAAGAAATGAAGGGAAATGAGTATGGTTCTCACTTCCACCAAGCAAAGATAAACAAGATTCAAGCAAGAGAAGAAGAAAAATGCATCCTTGTTAATTAAAGAGTTCAAAACCGTGGCACACCCAAGCTCTCCATGAGAGTGTTTTTTTTTTTACAAAAACTATAGCAACATGCAAAATGAAGTGTAAAGTGTGTCTTGGAGTGAGTGGACGATCTCCTCACTTTCATGACCATAAGTTGCCCTAAAATGGTGGGCTCCACCACTAAAGAAACCCTAGGGTTTGGCCATGTGTCTTACAATATTGGGCCTTCACAAATTTTTGCCAAAAAAAGGGCCCAATGCACAAAATCCTAATTAAAGTTTCTAAAAACGAAATTACAACTAAATTAAAATGGAAATGACTAAATGTTGAGTCTTGAATGATCACGCCACCTTCCCTAATGCTCCAAATGATGTTTCCCAAAATTTCCCTGCAACCAAAATACACTTAATCAGCTCAGAAAACCCAACTTAGCACAATTACGAATTTCTGACCAAATTAAGAAGAATTCGGAAAACGGGGAAATAACAGACAATTAAACACAATTCCCTGGTTTAATTAAGTGCAATAAACTAAATATAGTTCAAGAAATAACCACTCAATCAATCCAAATACATGAGAGTTCACAAGGTTACATCATCCCCCAACAATAAATAGAGTTTAGTTCCCCATAGACATGGAGAACTATATGAGCAATGGAGAAGAATGATATAGAAAAACCCTAAAAATTGGGGAAAGGAGCTCCCGCATCCAAATCCGCCTTCCAAGGGTGAGAAAGTGTGTTTTTGCGCTCTACTATACCAAAGATACCAAAACCTAGAGTGCCTGGATCCTTTAAATAAAGTCGGAACAGTAAAGAAGCAGGGCCCGACCCAATGGATTCAAAACAGAGCAGAAACTAGGCTTGATCTGCAACGCACGACGCTCAGGTGCAACACTTAGGGCGCCCGGGCGGTGGACAGTTGCCATGTAGGGCTTGAGCCTCCAAGAGGGGCATCCAAGCCTCGGGGCCCGACACTCAAACGCTCAAAAGGGGCGCCCGGGCGGTGGATGTCGGATTTCAGAGCAAGAGCCTCCATACAGGGCGCCCAAGCTGCGTGCTATCTCTCTTTTTGGTGCTTTTCTAGGCCTTTCTAAGCTCCATCTCCTTGGCTCTTCATCTCAGCTTTCAGTATTACCTCATTCTCTGCCAAAACAAAGGGGAGTTAGTCATAAAGTCATTGTATTCAACCTCAACGCTCTTATTCACACAACTTAACAGAAAAACATGATTCCAAGCAAGTTTCTAAGAAGAAAATGGTGCATTTAGTGTCAGAATTACATCATAGATAACGATATTTTCAACCGTTATCAGACTCCCAAAATTTATTTCTTAAACCCGTTTATTTTCGGTTCACCGTCCCATTGTGATCTAGTTACGACAAATTATAATTATTATGATTACAATTATAAAAATAAAAATAAGTATGTTCCTAAATATAATCAAAACTACTATGCTTATAATTATAAAAATAAATATAGATGAACTTGTAAATTGGGCAGAAGAAAGAACTACTCATAGGAAACCAAATGTTACTATTTGTTTTTATTGCATGAAAAAGGATCATACCTCAAACCAATGTAAAATAAAACATTATGGTGTTCTTTGTTGAAAATATACTTGGGTTTATAAAATGATTTAAAAATATTTTTAAACTAATCCAAAGGACCCATACAATATTGTTGGGTACCTAAAATTGCTTCTTCTCTTTTTATTTTGTAGATAAGTTCAAAATCTAGGAAGTCCATGTGGTACCTTGATAGTGTTTATTCTAAGCACATGACAAGGGATAAAAAGAAATTCTCAAACTTTCGAAAGAACGAACAAGGTTATGTCACATATGGTGAAACCAACAAGGGAAAGATCCTCTTAATAAGAGACATAAGAACTGCAAATACCTTGGTGATAAAGGATGTAATATTTGTAGAAGGATTGAAGCATAATCTACTCAGTATTGGTCAACTATGTGACAAAGGTTTCAAGGTAACTTTTGAATCCAATTATTGCACTATCCATGAACGAGATTCTTCTGAAATTGCTTTGAAAGGTATTACGCATGCAAATATTTATTTACTTGATTTAGAAACTGCATCAAATAAAAATATTTCATGTTTAGTAGTAAAAGAATAAAATCCATGGTTGTGACATAAGAGAGAGGCTTATATTCATATGCAACAAATGAATAGACTTATATCTAAAGACTTAGTAATTTGTCTACTAAAACTAAAATTTGTTAAGGATAAATTGTGTGCTATGATAACGATCTAAAAATCGTTACTTTTATGCTTCAATTTGATATGAAACACACCCTTTATGGCTTAGAATGAGCTTATAATCAAGTAAAACACTTAGTTGAGTCACATGAGAGTCAAAAGTTGTTTTTAGAGATATTATGCTTGTTTTTGCATTGTTTTGTTGGGTTTTGATGAGAATTGAAGATGGAAGTGAAGTAGGGAGGACTCAGACTCAAGAAAAGAGGAAAAAAGGAAGAAAAGAAGAGCGGTAGTCTCAAGGGTGAAGTCATTGTTTCTAGCTTAAGCGACAGCGTTAAGCGTCCTGCGATTAGGAGGCAAACCGCTGAGCGACAAATTGGACTACTGAGCGGCCTACGGTGGAATGTTGGGCTTGGGCTTAAATTCTGTTACTTTTATGCTTTATAAATAGCCCCAATGCGATCCTCAAAGTAATCTTTTGGCAGGCAGAGACGTCCAGAGCAGTTCTACACTCCTTGGAGGAGGTTTCTTGGATGCTTAGGCTCCAATTCATCAAATCTAGGGTTTACTCTTCCATTCTTTCATTTAATTCCATCTAGTTTCACCATGTCTATGGTGAACTAAACCCTTTGTTGTTGGTGAACAATGTAATCTTTTGAAACTCTCTTATATTGAAATTCTTATTTTATTCATATTGCTTATATTATCAATTGTTGGGTTTCTTATCTATGCTTAATGCTTCTATCATTTAACTCATTCGGCACGAAGATATTTGCCTTTGTTGATACGGGAACGTACGGGGAAGTCATGAACTAATAGGGAATTCCTTGATTAAGCAATACTGCCTAGATATAGAAGTAGGACGATCAATTGTATTTTTCTTCTGTACTTTAATGCATTATTAATTACTTAGGGAGACTAGAGATATTAAACTAGTAATTAATAGTAGGCTCTTTTCACCAAGGAATTGGGTTTAGGGTAGGCTAAGAAAGTTTGCATGACAATTTGATAATAAAGTGAATTAAATAAGAAAAGTAGATATAAGAGAGTGGATAAGATGCAATTGTAAACCCCAACAACTCCATTCATTCATATCTTTTCTTTGCCAATCGATTCATTGCATTTGTATGTTTATTTTCGTTTTGCATTCACACTACAAAATTATTTCTTTCTCAAGTCTTATAAGATCAATTTACATGAAAGATAAGGCCTAAGAGTACTTTGGGAGAACGATACTCGGACTTACAATTTATATATTACTTGATAATGATCTGGTACACTTGCTAGGGGCTTAACAAGTTTTTGGAGCCGTTGCCGGGGACTTGTGGTTTAACTTTTCAAATAGTGTAAATTGATTAAATTTGACTTGATTTTATGTTTATTTTTATTTTTGTTCTACTAAATGTTTTATAGGGTTTTGTGTCTAACATTTGTAGAATGCAGTATGGACAAGAATTTGACTATATGGGCACTCAATTCTATCAAGATGATTTCAACCACTGGTGGGAACCTCATTCAAATATGTATCAAAGCCAATTTGGGCAAAAATTCTCTTTGCCAAGAGAAACGTTGAGGGCAGTCGAACAACGTCTTTGGCAGAAACAATCCTCTTTGCGAAAAGAAACGTTGGGGGAAGGTGAACAACGTTTATGGAAGTAACATTTTTCTTTACCAACAGAAACGTGGGAGGATGATCAACAACTATATCATCAGACAGTTGATTTGTCGGAACAACTCAAAAGCCTTAATGAAAATTTTGACAAATTTTGAAGAAGTACGATTCCAAGAGCTATGAAGTTACCTTCAGGAATTTGGAGACACAAATTGATAAGGTTGTTGATGAGGAGAAGATAGAGGAGGAAAAGATAGAGGAAGGAGAATCAGCAAAGATGAGAGAGGGAGAGAAAGATGAGGAGAGAGAAAAAGAAGTGGTTGAGAGAAAAGAAAAAAAGTGAGAAAATAAAAAAGAAGAAATCAAGGAAAAATAAAAGGAGAAAGTTGAGGGGGAAAAGATTGAGAAAAAGAGGAAGAGAGGAAAGAAGAAAAGATCATATGCAAAACCTCTTCCTCATCAGAAGAAAAATCATAGGAAGGAAAAGAAGTTTAAGTGCTTTATGGAGATCTTCAAGAAATTGGAGATTAAAGTTCCTATGATTGATACATGGAAACAGGTGCTTGGTTCGATCAATTTTTTGAAGAGATTCAGCAGGAAGAAGAAAAAGAAAAGAATATCAAGCAAGAAGAATATCAACACCTACTGATGGGTGTTTGTTGGGGGTCATCCCAGTTTTTGTAATATATTAGTTTTTATTTTATTTTGGACATGTAATTTTTGGACATTTAAACAATTTTTGGGTAGCATCTACTGAGGGATGCTAATTTTTGTGTATCTATTGAGGGATACAGGTAAGTATACCTACTGAAAGGTGTTGGGAAGCACTTACTGATGAGTCCTAGAAGGTTTGGGTCAGGCTCGTGATGTTAAACAAGCGCTACCTGGGAGGCAACCCAGTTGATTATTTTCTTGTTTTTAACTCTTCTGTAGTGCATGATTTGAATGTTGCTAGTAGAGGGGAAGGGAATATAGAATTGAAAGTTGAAATCAAGTGTTATAGGTTTGATCACGTGAAGCGAAGCAAAGAATAAATTTTTTTTAACGCTCACCGCTGAGCAGTGGCAGCGCAGATCCAACACTGGCTTTTTAAAAGCTCAGCGTTTTGGGGGTTTTTTCACTTTGAAAACTCCTCTTTGGATTTCGCCCAAGCGGTCTCTACGAACCCTAGCACCTACTTTCAAGTGCTTTCCAAAGGGTCTTCTTCACTTTTCCCATCACCCACTCATAAAATTCTCATCTTTCAACCATTCCATTCTAAAAAGTTTGGGGTTTTTGGTGAGAGCTTTGCATTGGGAGGCATTTATCATCAATAAGGAAGAGCTTGCAAGCATTTAGAGGATCCCCACTCAAGTAAGTCATGCAATTTCATTCTTAGGGTTTCTAAAATTGAAATTTGATGAAGAACATGTGTAGGAACATGATAAATTAGGGCTTTTGATTTCTATGCATGATTTGATGAAATAGAAACCTTTTGAACCGATTAAACTGCATAAATTTGGTCTGGAATTGTGAAATCTATGTTAGAGTGGAGATTTGGGCATTTAGAAAAGGGTTTTTGAAAAACCCTCAACACCGCCACTGAGCAGTTTGGCCACTGAGCGGTGGGCGTCAGGTTTTGAAAGATTGTTTTATTGTTGATGCAGGGACGGTAAGGGGCCCTGTTTTTCCCTCAGTGCTGGACAGTGCTTGATTAAGTGTATAATTGATGATTTATTAACCTCTAATGATGAATATCTGTGGTTTTATGAATTTTATTTGATGCAGGGATGTCACCATCTTTAGGATGCAGAGTGAAGATTGTTGGGAACAAGAGGAAAGAACCGGAGAGGCCGAGAAAATTCTATTCTCATAGGTTCCTTTCCCGGAAACATGAGGAACAATATGTGACTGTTCAAGAAAGAAGATTGTTGATGGAAAGGAAGGTTGCTTTTATCCCAGATTTGGCTCCTGAGTTTAGATTGGAGATTGAAAGAAGGAACTGGGAGAAGCTGGCTACATATCCTACGCCAGCTAGTATAGAACTTGTGAAGGAGTTCTATGCAAATGTCTTACCCAGAAGAGAAGTGTCGGCAGGGAGATATATGAGCTATGTTAGGGGGCAGATTATCTGGTATGACCCCGACACCATCAACAGCTTCTTAGGTAGTGAATGGTCAGGTGAGCAGTGCTAGTATGCAGCATATACAGGGGACTTCAGAGATTTTGAGGATATTGAGAGGGTTATGTGTGTCCTTGGAAGGCATTTTCAGAGGAACCCAAATGGAGTGCCCGTCAACATCAAGAAGGCAGATCTTACTCATCTAACGAAGTACTGGATGGCATTTACACATGCCAATATTCAGTCGTGCTTCCATGTTTCTAATATTACCATGCACAGGATCATATTCCTCTACTGTATGATGAGGCAGATGGATGTGAATGTTAGTGAGGTCATTGCCAATGAGACCAAGAGTTGTGTTACTACTGTGAGTAGCAGGATGTCGTTGGGATATTTGTCCCTGATTACCTTTTTGTGCCAGCAGGCTAGGGTGGATACTTCTGTTCCACCATACGAGAGACCTAGGAAGGCCATAGATGCCTCCTATTATCGACAGTTCTGTGAAGGAGATGAGGCAGCTGGAGCAGTACCTAGGAGACGTCCTAGGAGAGGAGCGGCGCAGCAGGAGGATGCACTTGCAGAGCATGCAGAGTCGTTCCAGATAAGGGACATGTATATGTCCATGATGAAGGCCAAATTAGAGTTTATCCGCAGGGGGCAGATAGCTACTGCCGAGATGATAGTGGGGTTGTATGACACACCACCAGTGCTATGGCTTGGCCTTAGGAGCAGGAACAGGATAGCGGATCTGGAGCAGCTGGAGCAGCTGGAGCACCAGGCATGGATGAGGATGATGAGGAGGATAACTTCAAGGATTCGGAAGTTGGGGATCAGGAGGACTTAGATGATGACATGAGTTGAGAGGGCATCTATTGATGGATGTCAGTGCTTAGGACAGGGGTTTTATCTTTCTCTTTTGTACTTTGAATTTTTAGAATAGGTTGAATTTTGTTGAGTAGCGTAGGTGGTTGTGCTTGGCTTGAAGACTATTTCTAACCATGGTTTGACTTGATGTTATTGCATGATGAGTTACCTGATGATGATTGGATGTGGATGATGATTGAGATTGTATTGCATGGTGATATACAGGTGAATGGTTCACTAGCTATGTGAACAGTTGTGTGATGATCTATGATTGTGGTTATGATGCTAAGCAGGGTGTATGAATGATGTGTGAGAAAGCATAGTTGTGTGAGGTTTTGAGCTCTAAAGTGGTCATTGATATATGTGTTGTTCATATGGAAGCATGAATGATATTGCCTGAGTCTTTATAATTAATTGAATTACATGCTTATGTCATATGATCAAGGCCATTTTTGGAAGCCCTTACTTAGCCAAATTTTTTCCCAAAGTGATTAAAACTATGTGTTATACCCTTTTTGAACCTTGGCCTTAAACAGGATGAAAACCCGTGCTTTTAAAATATTTACCTTGAGTTGGGTTGAGAATAATTGTATGGTATTGAAAAGGTTCAAGTTTGGGGTTGTTTGAGATATTTGAAAGGCAAAAGAAAGACATTGAGCTCAAGTCTTGAATAAAATAAAAAGCATGAGAAAAGAAAAAGAAGAAAAGAAAAAGCATGAAAGATGAGCTCAATGTAAAATAAAAGAAAAGGGAAGAAGTTGGGAATGAGTGAGATTGGTTAAGAAGAGAGTTTGTGCTTGAACTTTGAATATTAAAATAGCTCTCTTGACTCAAGGATTTTGTGCTCCAGAAAAACCAATTTTTCTTGTTAGCCCGACCTCATTATAAGCCTTGGAAAAAGTCCTTGTGATGGCATTTGTATGTGAGAATATTAATTGTATTAGATGAAGGGTGTTACCAATAAGGAGTATTGGTAAATCTTGAAGACAATTGTTTTGATGATGCTGCAAGAAGTTTTAATTGAAGAAGATATTAGAATCATTTAAAAGCAATTTGTAGAAATTAAATGTAGTAGGAAAGTCTTATAAACTTTGTAAAACTTGCATTTTTTAACTGCAATAATCGATTATAGAGAAGCAATAATCGATTATCACAAGTCTTTTAGGAATAATCGATTATCACTTCATATAATCGATTATCAAATTTTGAAAACCTTTAACGGACTTGAATAATCGATTATCACTTACAATAATCGATTATTCGTGGCAGTTGGGACTTGACCTTTGATATTCAGATCAGATGGCTATATATTTGAATTCTGTGAAGTTCTGAGATAACGTTTTTGAACATAAGCTATAGTTCAAAGTTCCCT
The DNA here is from genome assembly GCF_000741045.1 of Vigna radiata var. radiata. Taxonomy (NCBI): domain Eukaryota; kingdom Viridiplantae; phylum Streptophyta; class Magnoliopsida; order Fabales; family Fabaceae; genus Vigna; species Vigna radiata. Next base: position 445,416 of record NW_014543247.1, on the reverse strand, counting down.
TACTTGATCTCATGAACAGGAGAGGCTCGCATTTCGTGTGTCGATAGTCGGAGCAAGCTCTCTTCGAGTTAGCAAGGTGCTCTGCCTGGTCTAGTGAATAGGAGAAGCTCGCGTATCGTTTGTCGATTGTCGGAGCGGTTCTCTTCGAGTTGGCAGAGTGTTCTTCTTTCGATTCATTCGTCGAAGGAAGGTTTATTTATCTGTTTTTATTCACTATTTATTGTAATCTGTGAAACATCTTTTTAGTGGAACTCGAGGTTTATTCACTATTTATTCACTATTTATTCACTATTTATTGGTACGCTTGCCAATCCATTAACAAGTTTTTGGCACCGTTGTCGGGGACTCGAGGTTTACTTTTTCAAGTAGTGTGGATTGATTGAATTTGACTTGTTTGTAATTATTTTCGTTTTATTTTTGTGTAATTGCGTTTTATTTTATTTTTCTGTAAAAGTGCGTTTAGGGTTTGTTTCTTGTGTATGCAGGAAGCAATCCATACTAGAAGCAGAAAAGATCAGTAACCTCTCTTAGAAGGTTTACCAGAAGGGAGGAGAAGGAGACGTCCTTCACGTGAGAGATCTCTTTCTCCTGAAGCATTTTCGCAGTCTTCACTTGAGATTTCTACACCAGATTTTGAGGAGATGGCTAACCAACCTCCTCCTAGACGTACATTAGGGGACGCAGCAAACGCAGTAGGTCCCTTGAACTTCAACAACATAGCAGTTCTAGCTGACAATGCAACCAGCATGGTGATGAGTCCGGTGCTCATCCAATTAGTGCAGAATAATTAATTCCATGGGTTGTCAAATGAGAATCCTTATAAGCATTTGACCATCTTTGGTGAGATTTGCAACACTGTAAAGATAAATGGAGTGTCGGATGACAGAGTTAGACTCAGTTTGTTTCCTTTCTCTCTTGGAGGAAACGCAAAGGATTGGTTGAATTCTTTCCCTGAAGGAACGTTCAGGACTTGGGAGGCGGTGGCACAGCAATTTGTCACTAAATTCTTTCCAATTCCAAAAATTAATCAAGGGAAGTTGGAGATCTCTTCGTTCATGCAAGGGATGGAGGAAACTCTCGGGCAAGCATGGGACAGATTTAAAGGTTTATTGAGGGCGACCCCAGCCCATGGGTTCGATAAGACGTCATACTTACTTGCTTTCCTTGGAGGTTTACGTGCTCATTCCAAGATGATGTTAGATGCCTCAGCTAGAGGTAGTATCAATAGAAAAACGGAAGATGAGGCGTATGATTTGATTGAGGAGATGGCCTTAAATGAAGTTTCACAGAGTGAGAGGGGCATACAAAAAGGAGGACTCTTACATCTTCCTGCTGAGGACGCTACAGCTGCTCAGAATCTCCTCCTCACCCAAAAATTAGACAATTTGACGAAGGTCCTCTCCGAACTTCCTAGGGGAATCAGAAATATTTCTCAGACACAACAATTTTGTGACTTATGTAGTGGTGACCATATCAATGGTCAATGTGCTTTCACTGAGGAGATGCAGCAGGATGTTAATTACATGGGTGCCCAATTTCAATATAAGCAAGGAAATTTCAACCAAGGCAATTCTAGCCAAAGTTGGAAGAATCATCTAAGTATTGGATAGAGCCAGAACAATTCATCTGGACAAGTGGGCAACTTCCGACAGCAACAACCCTCTCCCTTATGGCAGCAGGTGAACAGTTTAACTGAGACAGTTAGAGAGTTAAGTGGAAGATTTGATAAATTCTTTAAAAATTATGAATCCCAGTTAAATAGTAACCTAGCAAGCTTCAAATCATTGAAGTCACAGATTGGCCAGCTGTCGAAAAGGATCGAAACCACTGAGAAGCACCAGTTCCGGGCTAGCACTGATGTTAACCCCAAAGAAGAATGTAGAGTTGTTATAGTAAGAGAAAAAAAGAAGGCTGAGGATGATCTAGTCAATAAGGGGCACGGTGAAGACGGAGACAAAGAGATGGTAGATGCTGAGGCAAAAGAGGAGAGCCAGGAAATAGAAGAGGCTAGTGAGTTCAACGTTAGTGGGGGTAAAGAAGAGATGCGAGTTAAAAACAGTCTTGATGGGAGATTTAGAGAAATCTTCAATCAAGTGACTATGGTACCTGAAGGAAATCTACAAATTCCTCCCTATGTTGAAAGAATCAATTTCAGTCGTGAAGAAGAGACTGAACTCACCGATGAAGAGGAGGATGTTGTTGTTCAACCGCTAAAAAGGGATCATCCACCTAAGGTAAAAGATCCGGGATGTGTAACATTATCATGTGCTCTGAATGATTTTGATGTGGAAGCCATGATAGACTCAGGATCTAACATTAATATGATGCCTACAGATTTCCTGACAAAAATAAGAGGGATTGTGTTGAAACCGTCTGATCTTACTGTGACAATGGTTGATGGTTCGGTAAAAATACCGGTGGGAATGGCAGAAGATGTTATTGTACGAGTCGAACAACTTGAATTCTTGGCAGACTTCATTGTCATGGATATGGACACTGATGATGAGTTTCCTGTGATTTTGAGAAGACCCTTCATGGCAACTTCGAAAATGCTTATTAGTGTTTATGATGGGCGAATAATGATGAGAGACTTAGATCATTTGTTTCTGTATACTGGGTATAATGAAAACAAGATCAAAGTGATGAAAAGACCCAGGCGTGAGGAACAGGAGAGCGAAGCCGAGTAAGAAGAGAGCACGTCGGATACTAATTATTCTGATAGTTGTAATGTTTTGCAGGCACTAGTGAATAAAAGCAGGAGAATCATTCACCCAAAAGCAAGAGAAGAACCACTCCAACGGGGAAGCAAAGTGAAATATAAAAGGAATGAGTGGATAATAAAGGAGCTGAAAGAAAAAGGGCATGTGGAAATTGAAGCACCATACAGCAGACAGGTCAAGAGGGTGGACCGAAGAAAAGTGAGCCGGTGGGACGACGAAGATCCAAACGTGAAGAAAAAGAGTTGAATTGCTGGAAATCAATTTTGTATTTCTAAGAACAATTTTCATTTTTAGTTATTTTCATTTTTTTTTACTTTAATTGGAACATGTAAATTTTGAATTTTTGGAACAATTTTTGGGTAACATCTACTGAGGGATGCTAAAAATTTTGAAATCCACTGAAGGATTCCAGGAAGGCACACCTACTGATGGGTGTTGGAAGGAATTGCACTTACTGACAAGTGCTAAACAGGTTTGGGTCAGGCTCGTGACGTTAAACAAGTGCTACTAGGAGGCAACCTAGTTTTCTCTCTTTTACTCTTACTTTTTAAATTTCTAGAGTAGGTTGATTTTTAATTTCAGTGTGTATTCTTAGCTTAAATACTTTTCTGAAGATGTTTGACTGACTAATGTGCATGATGGAACTATTTGATGATTATTTGATGTGGACGATAATTGAGTTATGTTGTGTGTTAATATCCAGGGAAACAGATGTGTGATAAATTATGACTATGGTTGTGATGTTAAGCAGGATGTGTGAATGAATGTTGTGTGAGAAAGCATGTTGTGTGAGATTCTGAGCTTCAGAGTTGTATTGTTGTATGCATTGTTCACAGCAAAGCATGAATGATATTGCTTTAATCTTGATGATTGATTGAATTACATGTGAATATTATATGATCAAGGCCATTTTTTAGAACCCTTCGCTAGCCAAATTTTCACCCAAAGTGCTGGAAAATATTATACCCTTTTTGAACCTTAGCCTTAAATAGGAAGTGAACCCTTGTCTTGAAATTCTTTACCTTGAGTTGGGATGAGCTTAATTGTATGCGATGAAAAGGTTCAAGTTTGGGGTTGTATGGGGGAAATTGAAAGGCAAGTGAAAAGCATTGAGCTCAAATGTTATTAAAAGAAAAATTCATGAGAAAAAGAAAAGAAAAGAAGAAAAACATGAAGATGGGCTCAATGCAAAATAAAAAAAAAAGGGAAAAAGTTGGGAATAGATGAGATTGGTGAGAAAGAGAGTTGTGCTTAAGTATTAAATATTATGATAGCTCTCTTAACTCAAGGATTTTGTTTTCCAGAAAAACCAATTCTTCTTGTTAGTCCAACCTCATTACAAGCCTTGGAAAAGTCCTTTTGATGGCATTTGCATGTAAAGATGTTGATTGTTTGAGATGATTGGCAATTTTGTTTCATGTGACTTGTGAACAATAGAGAGTTGGAGTGTCACCTTAAACACTTGAGTGATTGAGTGAAACACTTGCTTGGTATGAATTGTTAATTTTCATGAGTGCATTTTTGCTTAGTGGATTGGTCATTCATAATGTGTAACATCTGTTGTGCAAATCTCTGGATTGAAAGCATGCATGAATACTATTTTGATTTCACTGAAGAATTGGGATTGAGTAGTTTTGTCATGTACTTTGGGAATGCTGAAATATTACATGAAATAGTATAAAGCCAAGCTTTGTTTTGTGTGTCGTTTTGTTTTGTTTGCTTGAGGACAAGCAAAAGTCTAAGTTTGGGGTGTTGATGAAGGTTGAAAAACAGTTATTTTCATATGTCATTTTACACCAAATTACTCCCTTTACTACTTATAATGAGCTTAGAATCTAGCAAAACCCAATAAATGAGTCTGTAGAGAGTCAAAAGTTGTTTTTAGCGATATTATGCTTGTTTTGCATTGTTTTGTAGCATTTTTGAGAAAGTGAAGAATAGAGTTGAAGATAAAGGTCGTAGACTCAAGAAAAGAGAAGAAAATTGAAGATTTGAAGAGTCGACGCACCGCCCGGCGGTAACTTACATCGTCGGGCGGTCCAGGGCGAGGAGTAGGCACCTGGCGAGGGCGCTGGGCGGTTTTGCGATTTGAGGGAAACCGTCGGGCGGAAGTGCGATTTGTGGGCAACCGCCGGGCGCCACACTTGTTCTGCCGGGCGGTTGTCTGCTGGGCTTGGACCTGTTTTCTGTTGCGCTCCTCACCTATAAATAGCCCTGTTGCGAGTTTAGATGTATTCTTTTGACAGAAGGGGGCGGCCAGACCTAATTTCACTCTCTAGAGAGGATCTCTTGGATGCTTAGGCTCCTTTTCATCTTTTCTATGGTTTGCTTTTCCATTCTTCATCCATTTTTCATCTAGTTTCACCACGACTATGGTGAACTAAACCCTATTGTTGTTGGGGGAAACAATGTAATCTTTTGATACTCTCTTTTATTGAAACTCTTGTTTATTTATATGGTTTCCATATGCTTTGATTGTTAATTGTTGGGTTCTCAT
>NW_014543247.1:422073-439879 GCF_000741045.1 Vigna radiata var. radiata | reverse complement strand
GAGGACGTACAGTAATGTCATGAACTGGTGAGTAATTCCTTGATTAAGCAATACCACCTAGGGATAGGGGTAGGACGATCAATTGCTTTTAACTTCTGCTCTATAATGTTGTATTAATTGCTAGGGGAGGCTAGGGATAGCAAGCCAGTAATTAGTATTAGGCTCTTTTCGTCGAGGGATCGGGTTAAGGGTAAGCTAAGAAAGTTGCATGACAATTAATTAATCANGCTAATAAATCAAGAGGAGTAAATAAGAGAGAGCGGATAAGGTGAAATTGTAAACCCCCAACAATGCCTTTCATCCATTGTTTTCTTCTTGTCAATTGAATCATCTCTTTTGCATGTTCATATTTTATTATCACACTTTATTTTTTCTTTTCAAGTCTTACGATTTTAATTCACACGAACGATAAGGTCTTTCGAGTCTTTTGGGAAAACGATACTTGGACTTACCATTTATTATTACTTGATACGATTTGGTACGCTTGCCAACCGTTAACAGTATCCCTCTGATACTACACCTAGTTTAATAGGTTATTCAGATGCAGATTATGGTGGTTGTAAAATTGATAAGAGTACTAGTGGAACTTGTCATTTTATGGGTTGTTCTTTAGTGTCCTGGCACTCAAAGAAACAAGCATTTGTAGCTTTGTCTACCACTGAAGCTGAATATATTGTTGCTGGCAATTGTTGTGCCCAAATTCTATGGATGAAACAGCAAATAGAAGACTTTGATATCTTCCTTAATAATATTCCATTAAAATGTGATAATACTAGTGTTATAAATCTGACTAAGAACCCCATAATGCATTCAAGAACTAAGCACATTGAGATTAGACATCATTTCTTAAGAGACCATATTCAAAAGGGGGACTGTCAAATTGAATATGTTGATACATTACATCAATTAACTGATATTTTCACCAAGGCACTACCTAAGGATAGATTTTATGAGTTTAGAAGAGAGCTAGGAGTGTTAGATATGTCTTAGAATCAAAATTTATGATTTTTCTTGAATTTTCGCAAGTTTAGCGATTTTAATCGATTATCACAAGGTAATAATTGATTATTTTTGGTCTTTAGGTATATTTCAATCCTCAATAATCGATTATCTCCTAAGCATAATCGATTATTCAACGTCAAAACTCAAAATCTGGAAGTTATAAGTAGATAATTGATTATCATCAGGCATAATCGATTATCATGCAATTTCTGGGCAGCAACTCTTGAGCAGATAATCGATTATCTCAAGCCAAAATCGATTATCACGCTGACAGTTTCAAAAATAGAGTCGTTGGAGCATTCCATAACGGCTATAAACAGCCATAAACGGCTAGTTTTTCCGTTTTTCTTATAAATAGCCCCTATAATCGATTATTAGACACTTCTTTACACCCAGAAACTGCTGAAATCAAATCTAGAGCTAAAATGCTCTCCATTTCTCTTCACTTTCTCAAAGTCTCACTACCTCCAACTTTCTCCATGGCTGATTCAAGAAGACATCGTCGCAGAGCTGCTGAAGCATCTTCTTCCTCCCAACCACGTCCTGCAACTATTAATGGGTGGATTTCGGATCAAGGAAAACATGCGGACTGGCAAGAAAGGAGAATCATGGCGGTAAAGTTTATTCGCCTTGACTTTTTCCATTTCTATGGATTTCAATTTCCAGATCTTTTTGCTGGTCAAGGAATCACACATCTGGTGGAGCAAAAAGGTTGTATTTATCCCGATCTCATAAGAGTTTTCTACTTCAACTTGAGATATCGAGAAGGGATTATATCCACCAAAGTAAAGGGAGTTCGCATAATTTTAGATGATGATGTGTGGACCAACGTTGCCCAACTTACCATCTGGGATGATGTTGTAAAAGTTCATCGAATTCAAGACTTCAATAGGTTGATGGCTTTCCAATCCTTCTTGCGTCACCCTGAACAGCAGACCAACCGAAGGCAATTGCTTGTTGGTGGTTTCAAGGTTGAAGAAAGGATGATTCACTACTTGATTGTCTGGATACTATGTCCTAAAGCAACCAACCATGCTCAATGCTCTGAGCAGGATCTGCTTCTTCTGTATGGGATCCTAAAGCAACTAACCATGCTCAATGCTCTGAGCAGGATCTGCTTCTTNAACCATGCTCAATGCTCTGAGCAGGATCTGCTTCTTCTGTATGGGATCCTAAATCACATACACATCGATTGGCCTGCTCTCATTGCTAACACAATGGTAAAAGCTAAGAAATCTCATTCCTATCAATTTCCATATGCTCTTCTTATTTCTAGAATTTTGGATTACAAAGGTGTTAATGTTGAAGGAGAACTTATCCAAGCCATTCAAGTTGTTGGCTTAGAAATTGGACATACTACCTTTCGTCAGATGGGCTTCATTACTAGAGGAAGAGTTCTCATCCACAAAGATGATGACCATCCTTATGAAGATGATGATGATGACATTGATACTCATATGGCAGAACCAGTTAATGTTGGTGCTCCTTCTGATGTTGGTCCATCTACCATGCCCTCATCCTCCTCACTCTCCATGGAAGAACATTTTGCTAGATTATCTAAGTAATTAGAGGATATGAGTCTAGCACAGAGAACAAACTTTGAAGAGATTTATGAGTGGCAACAATCTATTGATGAATACATGGTTGATCAATTTCTTGATCTTGATGTTCGCCTATCTAACATCGAGAATCATCTCAACATTCAACCTCCTGAAAGATCTCCTAGTCCTGAGTTTTAGATATAGTTTCTATGTTAGCATGTTTTGGTGTTTGCTTGCTATTTCATCTATGTTATAATTCTGTGTTTTATGTTTCTTCTTATGTTGTAATCCTTCTTTTCATAAATGAAATGATCTCTTGATTATGTGCATACTTTGTTTACTTAAGGGGGAGATTATATTTAGGGGGAGCTTTTTCCAAAAATCTTTTTGCTTATGATCAAAAAGGGGCAGAAGAATAATATAAGGAGAAGTCACTAGTAAAAAAAGGGGTTTTAACCTCGCCAAATAGGCTTCGGTTAACGGTGGACCGAAGCATATCTGCACTACGTCATCGGTTGCTGCAGAACCGGTGAATAAAGATGTTTATGCCTCAGTTATTATAGAACCGAGGTGTATTAGACGAGCATAGGCATCGAGTTGGTACTCAACCGAGGCGTAATGGTTGTATTGCCTCGGTCAATGGTAGAACGAGGTAATAGCTTACGCATAAAGGTGTAAACTTGGTGCCCTTAGATCCTTTCTCGCGAGATCCAGAAGCTTTCTCTTCATCATGCGAAATCTAAAAGGTTGCAGCTTTTGCTCTTTTTCTTCATCGCGGCAAACTCAACGTTGGCGGCGAGCGCGGCGAGGCACGACAAGGACGCGACGAGGTCGTGGAAAGGTCGCGGCGAGGCAGCGACGAGGGTTCAAACTCCAGCTTCTTTCTTCTCTCTTCTCTGTCCCGACTTCACAAGAAGGGGAGGCATCAACCTTAATCTTTTCTTCTCTTTGTTCTGGTTTGGCAGCGACAGTGCAATGCGTTCTAAGGTTTCGATTTGGGATTTGGGGTCTTGTTCTTGCGTTCTTAATTTGGGATTTGGGATTTGGTTTCAATTAGGAATGTTCTTGCCTTCTCCTTTGCCTTCGCCTTGAATATTTGGTTTCGATTAGGATTAGGATTTGGTTTCGATTTGGTTTCAATTTGCGTCAACTTCTGTTGTGCCTTCTCCTTTGCCTTTGATTTGCCTCATCTTCTGTAATAACTAGTGGTGTGTAATTATTTTTGTTCAGGTGTGAAGGTGAATGGAATTTCCTGGAAACAAGAACAACGACCTCCTCTGCTGGGTTTTGCTCTTCTTGCTACCTAAGTTTTTGGGAACTTCATTTTCCTGCATCAACTTTCTCTTGATTGAGGCCATTGACAGGAGTCCATCTGGGCTGGGGGTTTTGGGAAACTTCGGGGTGGTTAATCCATAGTCATTTTTGGTTTGGTCATCAGCAACATCATATTTGGATTCTTGATTTCTGAGCAATGAGAAATGGTTTCCTCTCAGTTTTCTGGTTTTACAAAGGATGGTCACAAACCCTCACAAACTCATTTCTTCCAGCTTTATCACCAAGGCCTTTTCAGGTGAGTTTAGCTTTGGAATTTTTTGTTTCTTCTGTTTCTGTTTTGAATTTGCAGGATTAATTTGTGGTTCTATTTTTTTCTACTGTTCAGAGAGGATCTAGCATGCATATATGCTGGGGAGATTGTTTCTGCGGTTTCTCATCTCCATTCAAATGGAATAATGCACAGGATCTGAAGCTTGAAAATATTTTACTGGACGTTGATGGCCACAAACGATGTATGCTATAATTGGAGCTAAAATATGAAAAGAAAAAAACACGCTACTACCTCGGTTAGCATAATCATACCATCTTTTGATCCGGTCCATACCCGAGGCAAAATGTTTACCCTTTTTTACTCCGTCTGAACATGCACCGGTTGCAGAACCGGTGCCTATAACAAAAACCAACCGGTTTCTTTTCCCCTTAATGTACTAGTGAGTATAATATAAATTGATACAGGTATTGCTAACTTTGTTAAGAATAATATAAGGAGAAGAATAATATAAGGGGAGAAGTATAATATAAATTGATACAGGTATTGCTAACTTTGTTGTTGTCGGTTAGCTTATATGTTTTGTAGGTAAGCCAAAGTTGCTTTTAAAATTGAATTTTTTATCATCATCAAGAAGGGGGAGATTGTTACCAATAAGGAGTATTGGTAAATCTTGAAGACAATTGTTTTGATGATGCTGCAAGAAGCTTTAATTGAAGAAGATATTAGAATCATTTAAAAGCAATTTGTAGAAATTAAATGTAGTAGGAAAGTCTTATAAACTTTGTAAAACTTGCATTTTTTAACTGCAATAATCGATTATGGAGAAGCAATAATCGATTATCACAAGTCTTTCAGGAATAATCAATTATCACTTCATATAATCGATTATCACATTTTGAAAAACCTGTAACGGACTTGAATAATCGATTATCACTTACAATAATCGATTATTCGTGGCAGTTGGGACTTGACCTTTGATATTTAGATCAGATGGCTATATATTTGGATTTTGTGAAGTTCTGAGATAACGTTTTTTAACAGAAGCTTAGCAGAATACTGTTTGTCAGAGGAACTTCTCAGAAGCTACAGTTCAAAGTTCGTGTGTCGATAGTCGGAGCAAGCTCTCTTCGAGTTAGCAAGGTGCTCTGCCTAGTCTCATGAATAGGAGAAGCTCGCGTATCGTTTGTCGATTGTCGGAGCGGTTCTCTTCGAGTTGGCAGAGTGTTCTTCTTCCGATTCGTTCGTCGAAGGAAGGTTTATTTATCTGTTTTTATTCACTATTATTGTAATTTGTGAAACATCTTTTTAGTGGAACTGTTAATCACTTTTCATATGTGATTAACAATTGGACGTAGATTCTGTTGAATCGAACCAGTATAAAAATTCTTGTGTGATTTTTCTATTCCCTACTCTAAAAGAAAATTTTCTAAAAGAAAATTAATTTTCTAAAACAGACCATTTTAAATTAAGTAGTGGCCGAACACGCTTTTTGCTACTCTAAGTTTTATTCCGCTGCGATATACTCTCCGAACGATACCGATCATATCAACAAAGGGCAATTTTGATTCAGGTGACATGCGAATAGTAGAGAGATGGAGTACCCTCTTAAACACTTGAGTGATTGAGTGAAACACTTGCTTGGAGAGAATTGATAAATTCCATGTTTACATTTATGCTTAGTTGACTGATCATTCATAAGCAAAACATCTGTTGGAAAATATATGATCATGTGAATTGAATTGTATTGGAAGCATGTATGCATCTTGAAAAGATTCCACTAAAAATTTGAATTGAGTAAGAAGAATGAATTTTGGGATTGTTGAACCATTTTGATGAAAAAGTGGAAAGCCAAGTTTTGTCTTGTTTACTTGAGGACAAGCAAAGTTCTAAGTTTGGAGTTGTGATAACGGTCTAAATACCGTTATTTTTATGCTTCAATTTGATATGAAAACACACCCTTTATGGCTTAGAATGAGCTTATAATCAAGTAAAACACTTAGTTGAGTCACATGAGAGTCAAAAGTTGTTTTTAGAGATATTATGCTTGTTTTTGCATTGTTTTGCAGGGTCTTGATGAGAATTGAAGATGGAAGTGAAGTAGGGAGGACTTAGACTCAAGAAAAGAGGAAAAAAGGAAGAAAAGAAGAGTCAAGTTCACCGCTTAGCGCCAAATTCCAGTGCTGAGCGCCAGTCTCGAGGGTCACTATTTCTCGCTTGAGCGGCAGTGTTGAGCGTCCTACGATTAGGAGGCAAACCGTGGAGCGGCCTGCGGCTTGGAGGCAAACGCTGAGCGGCCAAATTTGGCATTGAGCGGTAGAATGTTGGGCTTAGGCTTAAATTCTGTTACTTTTATGCTTTATAAATAGCCCCAGTGCGACCCTCAAAGTAATCTTTTGGTAGGCAGAGACGTGCAGAGCAGTTATACACTCCTTGGAGGAGGTTTCTTGGATGCTTAGGCTCCAATTCATCAAATCTAGGGTTTACTCTTCCATTCTTTCATTTAATTCCATCAAATATATGTATTTCATATTTTTCGTTGTACAATAATTATTTAATTATTGGCTCGTGAATACCATTATGTGATGAATGATGTCTGGACGAGTTGTAAGATAATATGACTCAGAATGATGATGAGATTAAGTGAGGTTTGTTGATAATTGAAAATTGTTTGGAAACACTTTTAAGAGTGAATGAGTTGTCAACAAGGTTTTTGGATTTAATGGTTGAGGATTATGTGTGAGGTTTGTTAAATGATTTGTATTGATAAATACGATAGCTTGTTGTGAGAGTTGTCTTGTTGTACCTAGTAAATTCGGAATGACTCTTTTGGTCGTGTGATGCGGGAATTAAATTCTCTTCAGTCATGTGACGCGGGAAGATGATGATTTGATAGTGATGACTCTTTCGGCTGTGTGATGCAGGAAAGAAATTCTCTTCGATCGTGTGATGTAGGAAGATGATGATTTGATAGTGATGACTCTTTCAACCGTGTGATGCGAGAAAGAAATTCTCTTCAGTCGTGTGATGCGGGAAGATGATGATTTGGTAGTGATGACTCTTTCGGCCGTGTGATGCGGGAAGATGATGATTTGGTAGTGATGACTCTTTCGGCCGTGTGATGTGGGAAAGAAATTCTCTTCGGCCGTGTGATGCAGGAAGATGATGGTTTGGTAGTGATGACTCTTTGGTCGTGTGATGCAGAAAAAGGATTCCCGTTGGTCGTGTGACTCGTAATGATGGTTGTGATGTTATAAGTTTATTCTTTGGTTATTATTGTAGTTAATATGATTATTGTATATTGTGTGATATGTTTTTCTGGATGATGATATTTGGACGACAATGGCTCAGATTTAGTTAAATGAGGATGCAATGATGTTAACTCAAGTTATTGAAGGCTTCAACAAGATTTTGGCCTTCCGCTCTTTTCCAAAGAATCCTAAGGTTCATGTTAACAGGAAGTAGTTGTTAGTGGGTGGTCTTAAGAAGGATGAGAGGCTAATCCACTTCTTGACTGTTTAATTGCTTTGTCCTCGGGCTTCTAGTCACACGTAGTGCTTAGAGGCGAATCTGATGATAATTTATGGGATAGTCAATGAGATTATGATTCATTTGCCCAACATTATTTGTGACACCATGATGAAGGCTAAAGGGTTCACACATTACCATTTTTCCTATGCTCTTTTGGTATCCGGGGTCTGTGAGTACAAGGGAGTGCATGTCTCTAATGAGACATTTTAGAGAACTTACAATGGGATCAGGTAGGGAGTTCTTCCCTCCGTCAGATGCGATTCGTCTTGCAAGGAAAAACCTACATCCATCGTAATGTTGTGGGGAACCCAAAGGATGAAGATGAAGACCAACATATGGATGACATCTAAGAAGAAGCAAGACTTTCTATGTCAACCCCTATTACTCTTTATAAAGTCTATCTAGGCAGTTGTCCGATATGTCTCTTCTTTAAGCCTCTAGGCACAAAGAAGTGTGTTCTTTCCTTAGGAATCTTGACAATAGGATCCAAGTCTTAGAAGACTTAGTTAACCCTCTAGGTGATGATGACAACGCCAAGTTCTAGATTAACGAAAATTTTCCTTATTATGTTTTAGGTTTTTAATATTAACGAAAATTTTCCTTATTATTTATGTTGTCTTATTTTATGGCTTATATTCAGAGGGTTCTTATATTAACAGGGAGAAATAAGTTAATCATACATAACTCTTATTTTTTTTTTAATAATGATCAAAAAGAAGGAAAAATATATTTAAAGGACTTAATTTATCTATTTTTTGTCTACTAATCCATTTTCTTTAAGTTCTACATGAATTAAAGATTAGTACAAGTTACAAAAGGATTTAAATCAAAGGATTTAAATCAAAGGATTTTTTTATCATCATTAAAAAGATGAGATTGTTAGCATAAAGATGAAGCTTATAAGTTTTGATGATGTTTGAAAGTCAAGTCTTAAATGCTTAAGTTGCAAGAAGATCTTTATGAAGACTTGCTTTCATGTTAAAGTCTTTGTAATTTAGTAGATTTATCTATAGGGTGTTGTCTATCCTTGATTCCATGTATTGTGTGCTTTGAAACTTCGTTTTTGGAATGAGAAAACTCTAACAACTCATTTTGGTTAGGAATAACCGATTACCAACTAATGATAATCGATTATCCATAATCGATTATCAGGACTAGATGTTGGAGTTTTTAGGCATGTTTTTTCACCGTTGTGCATTCATTAAATGCATAAACGATTACCATAAGTGGATAATCGATTATCACGCATTAAATAGCTGACAATGAATTTTTGGAGTTATTGATAACGGTCTAAAAACTGTTATTTTCATACTTAAAATTGATAGTAAAACACACCCTTTATGACTTAGAATGAGCTCTAAATCAAGTAAAACACTTAAGTTAAGTCTCTTCAGAGTCAAAAGTTGGTTTTAGAGATATTATGCTTGTTTTGCATTGTTTTGCAGGGTTTTTGGATGAATTAAAGATGGAAGTGAAGTAAGGTGGACTTAGACCCATGGAAGAAGGAGAAAAATGATGAAAAGAAGGGTCAAACAAGCCGCTGAGCGCCAGAATGGTCCACTGAGCGGTCAGAGCGATTAGAGGCAAACCACTCAGCGGCAAAACTAACCACTGAGCGATCAGAGCGATTAGAGGCAAACCGTTGAGCGGTCAAATTAGGCGCTTGGGCGGTTGTCTGTTTTTTTAGTTAGATTCTGTAAATCTTTCTATTATTTATCTGTTATCTTTTCGGGCTTATATATAGCCCTAGTACGAATTAGAAGGGGATTCTTTTGGCAAAGAGAACGTCCAGAGTCATTCCACACACCTTGGAGGAGATTTCTTGGATGCTTAGGCTACTTCTTATCAAATCTAGGGTTTGTTTTTCCATTCTTTCATTATTTTCATCTAGTTTCACCATGTTAATGGTGAACTAAACCCTTTGTTGTTGGGGAACAATATAATCTTTCGAAACTCTCAATATATTGAAATTCTTATTTATTTCATATGCTTGTCATATACTTGTTTATCAATTGTTGGGTTCTCATTTGCGCTCAATGCTTTTATTGTTTAACTCATTCAATAAATGTTGTTTGTCTTTATCGATATGGGGACGTATGGTAATGTCATGAACTGGTGGAAAATTTTTTTGATTATGTGCTATTGTCTAGGGATAAGGATAGGACGTTTAATTGTATTTGCTTCAGCATGCATTGCATTATTAGTTACTAGGGGAGGCTAGGGATAGCAAGTCGGTAATTAGTAATAGGCTTTTTTCACCAAAGAATTGGGCTAAGGGTAATTTAGAAAGTTTGCATGACAATTAGATAAATAAGTGAATTAAATAAGAAGAGTAAATATATGAGAGTGGATAAGATGAAACTGTAAACCCCAACAACACCATTCATCCATAGTTCTCAAAACCAATTGAATCAATTGCATTGCATGTTTATTTTTGTTCTTTGCATACAACCACCAATATTATTCTTTTCTCAAGTCTTACAAGATTAGGTTACATGAAAGTTAAGGCCTAAGAGTCCTTTGGGAAAACGATACTCGGACTTACCCGTTTATATTACTTGATAACGATTTGGTACACTTGCCAGGGACTTAACAATTTTTTGGCGTTGTTGCCGGGGACTTGTGGTTTAACTTATCTAGTAGTGTAAACTGATTAAGTTTGACTTGATTGTATATATCTTATCTTTTTATCTTTTTATTGTTTTATTTTTTTTATTTTTATTTTTAGTTTAAAAAAAAAAGTGTTACTAGGGTTTTGTGCCTAATGTTTGCAGGATGCAGTATGGACAAGACTTTGACTATGTGGGCACTCAATTCTACCAAAATGATTTCAACCACTGGTGGGAACCTCACTCATACATGGATCAAAGCCAATTTGGGCAAGCTGTTGAGTAACAATTTACTCCGATTAAGAGGACTGCAGAATCTGAGGAACTTTTTCAGAGGGACATGAATTTGGGAGTATGCCAATGCAAAGGCATAGAGGAGAATACAAAGAATGACGAATTTTTTCCGCAGGACATGTATACAACATTTTTTTCTCATAGAAGCATGGAAAAGATGCAACAATATCACTGGCAGCAACAAATCTCTTCACCAATAGAAACATGGGAGGAAGAACAACAATATGTCAACAGATAGCTGATGTGGTGGAACAAGGCAAAAGCCTTATTGAAAAGTTTGACAAATTTCTGGAGAAGTACGATTCCAAGAGTTATGAAGTTACCTTCAGGAATTTGGAGACATCAATTGATGAGGTTGTTGATGAAGAAAGGATGGAGATAATTGAGGAGAAGACAAAGGAGAAAAAAGTGGAGAGAAATAAGGAAAAGATAGAGGAAGAAAAGATAGAGATATATGAGGAGAAAATAAAGGAGAAAAACATGGAGAGAAAGGAGGAGAAGATAGAGGAAGAAAAGATAGAGAGATAAATGAGGAGAAGATAGAGGAGAAAAAAGTGGAGAAAAATAAGGAAAAGATAGAGGAGGAAAAGATAGAGGAAGAAGAAACAGAAAAGTTGAGTGAAGGGAATAAGGATGATGATAAAAAACAACAATGGTTGAGAGAAAAGAAAAAAAGAAAAAATATGCAAAAATAAAGAAGAAAATAAAAAAGAGAAAGTTGAGGGAGAAGATTAAGAAAAAGAGGAAGAGAGGAAAGAAGAAAAGATCATATGCAAAACCTCTTCCTCGTCAAAAGAAAAATCATAGGAAGGAAAAGAAGTTTAAGTGCTTTATGGAAATCTTCAAGAAATTGGAGATTAAAGTTCCTATGATTGAGACATGGAAACAAGTGCTTGGTGTTCTCAACTTTTTGAAAATATTCAGCAGGAAGAAAAAAAAAAGAAAAGAATATCAAGCAAGGGGAGTATCTTTCTGTTTTTATCTTTCCATTTTTATTTTCCTGTTTTTATTTTTCTGTTTTATTTTTCTATCTTTATTAAAAAAATGAAAATTAAAATAAAAACTATCTTTTACTGTTTTTATTCTTGGGCTAATTTTGTGCTCTAGTACAGTGTTTTTTAGTATATGCAGGATAAAGTTTGCACTTGGAGCACAAGATCATTAAGAGGCGAATAAGGAAGGAGAATTGGTTCACCAACACCCTGATGTGAAAAGTGACAAACCCAAACCTGACACACCAAGTGAAATTCAAGAATAGGTTATGGGTTGTCAAAACTATTAAAGCAGACATAGCTTTTAAAGTTGGTGATAAAAGAATATCAACACCTACTGATGGGTGTTTGAGCTTTACCGGGTCAAACTAATGACGTTAAAAGAGCGCTTACTGGGAGGCACCCCAGTGATCCAAGAACAATATTTTTTTTACTTTAAATTTTTAAATCTTGGTGATGATACAGGGAAGCACCTATTGATGGGTGTTGGAAAGATTTGCACTTACTGACAAGTGCTAGAAAGGTTTGGGTCAGCCTCGTGACGTTAAAAAAGCGCTACCTCGGAGGCAACCCAGTTGATTATGTTTGTTTCTAACTCTATTTTTGTGCATTATATGTTTAAATGTTCCATTTGAGAGGGGAAAGATGTATAATTTAAAATTTGACAGTTGAAATCCAGTGCTACAGGGTTGAAAACGTGGAGGCAAGCAAAGAAGGGAGAAATTTTTAACGCTTACTGCTGAGCGGTCCATTTGACCGTTGAGCGGTGGTGACACATACCTGGCTCGGGTTTGTTAAAAGCTGAGCGTTTTTACGTTTTTTTACTTTGAAACATCTTCTTTGCAGTTCGCCCAAGCGGTCTTCATAAGCCCTAGCACTTCTCTTTCACTTTCAAGAGCTTTCATCACTTTTCCCATCACCCACTCACAAAAATATCATTGTTCTATCATTATCTTGTACTTATCTGTGCCAGCAAGCTGGGGTAGACACTGTAGTTCCACCTTATGAGAGGCCAAGGAGAGTTATTGATGCCTCCTATTATCGTCAGTACTATGGAGGAGATGAGCCAGCGAGAGCGGTTCCTAGGAGACGTCCTAGGAGAGCAGCAGCACAGCAGGAGGACATACCTGTAGATGCACCGGTGCAGCAGCCTGAGCCTTTCCAGATGAGGGACATCTATATGTCCATGATGAAGGCAAGGATGGAGTCTCTCCGCAAAGGGCAGGTGGCCACTGCTGAGATGATTATAGGTCTTTATGATCAGCCACCAGTGCAGAGGTGGACTTCCGTAGTGTGAAGGCTTGGCCTCAAGAGTAGGCACAGGGCAGTGGGTCTGGAGCAGCTGGAGCATCAGACAAAGATGAAGATGATGATGATTTTGAGGACGCCCAGGAGGGGGATGAGTATGACTCAGATGATGACTTGCACTGAGGACATTCACTGATGGATGCCAGCACTTGAACAAGGATTTTTCTTTTTCTTTGTACTTTGAATTAGTAGTATAGGTTGAATTTATGTTTGAGTTTATGCTTGGTTTGCACACTTATTCGGATAATGGTTCAATTTTATTGCATGATGAGTTGTTTGCTATTGATGATTGATTATGGATTATGATTGAGAATGTGTGAATGTTGATATCCAGGTTGATGGTTCACTAGCTATGTGAACAGATGAGTAAGTGATTCATGATTGTGATTGTGATGCTAAGCAGGATTCATGTGTGAAGTGAGAAAGCATGATTATGTGAGGTATTGAGCTTCAGAGTATTATGATTGTGTGCATTGTTTACAGAGAATCATGAATGGTATTGACTTAATCTTGATAATTGATTGAATTGCATGTGTATGTCATATGATCAAGGCCATATTTGGAAAGCCCTTACTTAGCCAAATTTTCGCCCAAAGAATTTTAAATGATATACCCTTTTTGAACCTTGGCCTCAAACAGTATAAAAACCCTTGTTTGAATTGAATTACCTTGAGTCAGGGTTGAGAATAATTATATGTGTTGAAAAGGTTCAAGTTTGGGGTTGTATGGGGAGAGTGAAAGGCAAAAGCAAAAGCATTAAGTTCAAAATATGAAAAAGAAAAATGCACGAGAAAGAAAAGAAAAGAAGAAAAGAGAAAAGCATGTAAAGTGAACTTAATGAAAAATGTAAAAGGAAAAAGGGAAAAAGTTGGGAATGAGTGAGATTGGTTAAAAAGAGAGTGTGCTTGAACTTTGAATGATGANTTAAACTCTCTTAACTCAAGGATTTTGTATTCCAGAAAAACCAATTTTCTTGTTAGCCCAGCCTCATTATAAGCCTTGGAAAAAGTCCTTGTGATGACATTTGCATGTGAAGATTTTGATTGTTTTAGATGAATGAGAATATTGTTTTATGTGACATGTGAACAATAGAGAGTAGAGTGACCTCCTAAACACTTGAGTGATTGAGTGAAACACTTGCTTGGTGAGAATTGTTAAATCCATGTTTACATCCATGCTTAGTTGATTGATCATTCATGACTAAAACATCTATTGGAAAAAGTTGATTATGTGAACTAAAATGGATTGAAAGCATACATGCATCTTTGTAGGATTCCAATGAAATTTGAATTGTATAATAACTTATCATGAGAAAAAGGAGTTTTGAAAAGTGTGAATTATTTGATGAAGAAGTGGAAAACCAAAGTTTTGTCTTGTTTGCTAGAGGACAAGCAAAGTTCTAAGTTTGGGATTGTGATAACGGTCTAAAAACCGTTATTTTCATACTTAAAATTGATAGTAAAACACACCCTTTATGGCTTAGAATGAGCTCTAAATCAAGTAAAACACTTAAGTTGAGTCTCTTGAGAGTCAAAAGTTGGTTTTAGAGATATTATGCTTGTTTTACATTGTTTTGCAGGGTTTTTGGATGAATTAAAGATGGAAGTGAAGTAAGGTGGACTTAGACCCATGGAAGAAGGAGAAAAATGATGAAAAGAAGGGTCAAACAAGCCGCTGAGCGCCAGAATGGTCCGCTGAGGGGTCAGAGCGATTAGAGGCAAACCACTCAGCGGCAAAACTGACCATTGAGCGGTCAGAGCGATTAGAGGCAAACCGCTGAGCGGTAAAATTAAGCGCTTGGGCGGTTGTCTGTTTTTTTAGTTAGATTCTGTAAATCTTTCTGTTATCTATCTGTTATCTTTTTGGGCTTATATATAGCCCCAGTGCGAATTAGAAGGGGATTCTTTTGGCAGAGAGAACATCCAGAGTCATTCCACACACCTTGGAGGAGATTTCTTGGATGCTTAGGCTCCTTCTTCTCAAATCTAGGGTTTGGGATGAATCAATATTTTATTGATTTCACTTAGTTTATTGTGCTAGAATTAATCAGAGAAGTATGCTTAAATGTCCGATATTTTCTCGTTTCTGCTAATTTGGCTTAATTTGATCGGAAATTCTAATTTTAATTAATTTGAATTATCTGAGACTAATTATTCGCATTATTAATTGTAAGGAAATTGTTGGATGAAAATTTGGAACTTTAAGAAAAATGGCACATCAATTTTATTTTAAGCTAAAATGGAAGGTGGTGTGAATTGCATTTTGGAGGTGCACATGGTCTTTAGCTCTTAAAAGATGACACCTCCACCTTGCTTCCTACACGTGAATGAAGCTTGGATCTCCAGCAAAAGAAAAGAATGCACGGTCTGTGCAAATAGCAGTAGCTTGGACTGCGGCCCACAAAAGAAGCTGCCACCCAATAAAAGACTCATTAAAATTTGGTTTCATTCAGAGAAAGGGGCGCTGCTGCCCACAATGCAAGGTCACGGCCCATAAAAAATAGAAGCTACACAAAGCAATATTTTTTTAGTGCTGCAGCAAGTTGAAATTGGGTTAGAAAGAAATGGCAGCGGACCCATTGGGAAATTAATATGAAGCTGGTCCAGTAAGGACACTCACTCATTTGCTTGATTCACTTGAGCTTGCAGTCACGGCCCATGGAAAGAAAAGTCCAGCACGTGAACTGCATGGAATGTGCAACATCCATCCAGAGTTGTCCCAACGAGTGCAGCAGCTAGACCTCCACACAAGCTACAAGCAGCTCACCTCCACGTTCCAGCCACCAAGTACATCCAGCACACACATGTAACTACTTGAAGAGGTGTTGCCCATGAAAACAAACACTACGGCTCACACTCTTGATGAAATGGATTTGGCTGGGTGAGAATAAAAATAAGACGCTGCTGATTCATTTGAAATCTCTACACACGGCGTAACATCTTCATACACAGCCCAACACTTCAAGCAGCACGCTCATTCACGACCTGGCCAAGCACGCAGCAGCCGACAATTTTTAGAGAGCTTCAGCAGGTTGCATTCAACAAACTTCACGTGATGGCAGCAACTTGAGAGGTGGTGCAGCTGAAGCATCACGCGTCCAAGCATCTTCACAGCAGCTTCCAATTGCCACACGGCCCAGCAGCAAAAGGTGTCTCGGCCTGCACTCATTAATATATACGTCCAGTCGTGCCATACACAAGCAAAGAAGCACACATGGGCTGATTCATTTCTTCACGCTTCACAGCCCAGCAACCAACTACACGTCCATGTGAGATTTATTTGAGAAGAATTTGGTGTGCTGAAAAGAATAGAAGCATCACGGCTTGGGCTGAAACAATGCATCCAGCAATCATGACCCATGCACATCTTCATGCAGCATGCTTGGGCTATAAAGAAATAAATAAAACAAACAAAGGCACATGGGTGCGTGGTCCAACCTTCACGGCCTAGGAGCACCATGCTGGCTGGGAGAAAAATAACACAAGGCCTGCACTCATTAATATACACATCCAGCCTCCATTATCCAGCAGCTGCCACAGATTCCTACACGGGCCAGCAAAGCATTTTCTGCATGTACAGCAGGCTTGGACGAAGCAGCAAAAGAAAAAAATCCAACATTCACCTTCACGGCCTTCATATGAGAACGGCCTTGGGCTGCAACATCTTCACACATTCGAAAATGAAGCAAACGGGTCCAGCTTTGAAGAAGAGGCAGCAACCCACAATTGCAGCAGTCCACACGGCTATGACCATTTTGTTTGGAAAAATCAAGCAGCTTGGATTTGGCTGAGGCAGCCCATGAAGCCGCGGTCCAGCACGTCTCGTCCAGGTGCTTTAAGAAATAACAAAAACGTTTTGTTGACAACGTTTTTTGACACACTTTTGACAACGCCACATGGCGTGTCCTCAGTGGCTGAAAAACGGTGAGAGAATGTCACTTAAGTGAGGGGCATAATGGGAAGTGAGGGGTACTTTGGGTAATGGTTTTCGAATGAAAATTTTATAGTTGGTGCCTTTCATTGAGCACGGTTTCAGACTTTGCCTTTTTGCCTTCTCGCTCTCTTGCTCTGTTTCTCCTTCTCGCTCTCTTGCGCTTTTGCCTTCTCACTGTGGTATCGGAATCGTGGTGTTTTTTGCTCTCCGAATCTTGCTCTCGGAAGGTTGCTAATCTCGCTGTCGGACTCTTGGCTGTCGGAATCGTTTTCTTGTTCGTTGGGTGTCGTTGCCTCACATTCGTTCTTCGTTTTTGAGGGTTTTTTGAAGGTTGGGTATTATGGTCCATTTGTTATTTGTAAAAGTTTTTAATTTTAGGGAAACCTAACTATTTCTATCCACATTGTTATCTTTGACAACTTCACAACTCAATTTGGAAACATCGAAACGGCCATTGGAAGCATGGAGGAGGAACTGCAGCACTTGCGGATGCGCTTTGATAACGCTCCTCCTAACCTTTGAAATGTGGTGTTTATCATTGTTTGTGGACATGAAGAACTCTATTTGTGTTTTAATTTACATTTTAGTGTTGCAATCTTTTGTATTTGTTTAGTGTTGTAGTCAATATGGAAGTTATCGTAATGAATGTATGGATCAAACTTTGTTTGGATGAATGAAGTTCGGTTAAGTAATGCAATTTGTGTGTTGTATCCATCATTAATTTGACCAAAATTATTATCCAATAACACAACATTAAAACAACCAAGCATAGTGAAAAACCAAGTATGAGAACCCTGGTCCTCTAGGAACAACATAGGGGATCCCTCTGTCAGAGTTTGTGTCCAAATGACTGAAATGATTCTGGTAATCGTTTACGAGGGTGTGGTAAACGATTACCACAGCAGAATATGCACAACTTCACTTCCAACATCCAACCCACATGACCCCTAAGTTCCAAACCCAAGCATGACCAAGAACACTCTAAAAAAAGCACCCAAACCTCTAAGTTACATTAAAACAACCAAGCACAGTGAAAAACCAAGTATGACAACC
>NW_014543247.1:387775-419678 GCF_000741045.1 Vigna radiata var. radiata | reverse complement strand
AGTCAATAACACAATCCAATCCACATCACAAATTTTAATTACGAAATTCAAAATCAATAAACATAACTTACTTGCAACATGTAAATGCATCCATCAACATAAACATTGGTCTTTGCATTTCCTTTCTTCAAAGCATCTGAAGCTTTGTTCAAACCACGTACCAAAAACCGATAAACTAGACTACCCCAACAATAATTACCTAGACCATCTAAATTATCAACTATTTCCAATAAAATGGGATAAACTTTACCATTACGTTGGGGAAATAATATCTCACAAATACCAACCAATATGTACAGACTACAAAAAGGGGTACAGGGGATTTTTTTTCCTTTCTTCATCAAACATTTGTAAACCAATTTCAAATCACTTGTCCTATTACCAATGTATTTCACACATTTACTTACTCGCATTTCTCCATTCAAATTAATCTCTTTCCCATCCAAACTTAACCCCAAACCTAAAAAAAAATCTTGCTCATTCATTGAAACAATTTTATCTCCAATTAAGAAACCACTGCTTGGATCAACCCATTTCCACACCAACTCACCCAATATTTTCCTACCTAATTTAACATTGTCAGTAAAATCTAAAAACCATCCAAAAGGAGTGGCCAAAATCAATGACCGGTGCTCATTTGTTAATATCTTGTTCAAAGCACATATGTACTTGGTAGAAAAAGAGTGACGAACCGTCAACTGCATACAAATTCAAAAAACCACACATTCAAAACCCAAAATGCAAAAAAACAAACAACAACACAAAATCAAAACCATAAACTCCAAAACCAACCTACGACTTACCCTGGTCGAAGAAGACGCCATTTTGCAAAACGAAGACTGCAAACGAAGCAAATGATGAAGCACCCACAACCTTTACGAAACCCAACGCCAACAACAACGAACAACCCGCAAAACGAAGGCCAAACCGGAGCCAATACAAGCAAACTCACACAACCCTAGTGCCAATGCAGAGAATGGAAGAGATCTTTGAGTTTGATGAAAGAGGGAAGAAGAGAGAGGATTCGAATAACATGAATTTCGAGAGGGGCAATGTTGGAATACATAAAAACATGTTTCTGTCTCATTAATGACGTCAATTTTTTCAATTTTTTTAAAAAAGCATTGCATCCAATGATCAGCTGACACGTCAGTGTGTCAAAAGTGTGTCAAAATTAAGTGTGTCAAAATATCGGAATCCAAGAAATAATTCACACGTCCAGCTTGTTTTATGCAACAGCCACCGAGAAAAGCAAGGAAGTGATGCAGCAACACATAGCAAGCAAGTTTTCCTGGAACGTTTATGTTGTTAACACTTTTATGAATGAAAGAAGCAATTTTCCCATTCTTTGGACAATGATATTTTGACAATTTTTTTTATAACGGGACACATGTCATCATTTTATTGATCTATTTGAATTTATGTTTAAAAAATATTTAAAACGTACCAATCACAAGCTGTCACGTATACTTTGTTAAAAAGTTGTTAAAAAGGTATTGTTAATAGAATTTTTCCTTTGGCTGGACGTTTGGGGAATTAATTTGAAGTTCAATGGTTTACTTTACTGGGAGGAAACGGTGATTTTAATTTGCAAGCTGCACACTGGTGATTAATTTTCAATTACTTAGTTTGGAGAAAGTGACGCTCATTTATTAGGATGAAGTAATTTTGCTGGAATTTATTTAATATTAATTACCTTTTCTACAATTATGGTGCACTATTTCCATTTCTCAGGCATTTATTTTGTTTTAGTGATATGTTTCTTTTAGTTGATTATAATGTGCCCTTTATTATTCCACTTTTTAGCTCATCATTGCATTTTAATAGTGTTGAATTGTTTTTTTTTATAATGCTTTTAAATTAGTTTACATGTCTTGCTTTAGGACTGTTCAACTTACTGATTTTGTTCATCATGATGTCTGTGTTGTTCAATTGTGTTAATTTAACTGTGATGTTATCTTAGGTTAGTTGGTTGGTNNTTAATAAAATTACTTTGTTTCCATGAGATTCTTGCACTTTAATTGTCATACTGCTACTCTAATTCTGCTCAATATTTAATCTGGTGTCTGTCTGCGATTAGGTATACGCTTAGTTGCCTAATCGGTGTCAATTCTTCGCTTAGTTGATTAGACTGTATGATGGATGACTGATTAAATTTGTGCATTGCATTCGCTTAGTCTGTAATTCTGAAGACCGAATTAGTCTTCGCTTAGTTGGGTGATTCGTGTCGGATTTGGATTAGAGTTGTGTGTACTTGTCGTTGATCTGTGATTGGAAGCATAGTAATTGAGTTAATGACCAACCGTTTTCATTCTACATTTGATTTCATTTTTACATCTATGTTTGCAATTCCGTTTTTACATTTCTGCTGCATCCGTGTTTTAATTTAGTTTATCCGCATTCAATATCCATTCAACAACCCCCCTCTTTTTGTGTTAGACTCGATTCTCGAACTGCAAAATTGGTCTTTAGGAGACAACCTAGGGGTCATTCCTTAGCTATACTGCATTTCTAATATGCAATCAAATTTGTATGGGCCGTGACACCCATCAGTTTGCTTTTTCCATTCTTTCATTATTTTCATCTAGTTTCACCATGTCAATGGTGAACTAAACCCTTTGTTGTTGGGGAATAATGTAATCTTTTGAAACTCTCAATATATTGAAATTCTTATTTATTTCATATGCTTGTCATATACTTGTTTATCAATTGTTGGGTTCTCATCTGCGCTCAAAGCTTTTATTATTTAACTCATTCAATAAATGTTGTTTGTCTTTATCGATATGGGGACGTACGGTAATGTCATGAACTGGTGGGAAATTCCTTGATCATGTGTTATTACCTAGGGATAGGGATAGGACGTTCAATTGTATTTGCTTCAGCACGCATTGCATTACTAGTTACTAGGGGAGGCTAGGGATAGCAAGCCGGTAATTAGTAATAGGCTTTTTTCACCAAGGAATTGGGCTAAGGGTAATTTAGAAAGTTTGCATGACAATTAGATAAATAAGTGAATTAAATAAGAAGAGTAAATATATGAGAGTGGATAAGATGAAACTGTAAACCGCAACAAAACCATTCATCCATAGTTCTCAAAACCAATTGAATCAATTGCATTGCATGTTTATTTTTGTTCTTTGCATATACCACCAATATTATTCTTTTCTCAAGTCTTACAAGATTAGGTTACATGAAAGTTAAGGCCTAAGAGTCCTTTGGGAAAACGATACTCGGACTTACCCGTTTATATTACTTGATAACGATCTGGTACACTTGCCAGGGACTTAACAGTTATCCATGAGTGAGATCTCTATATATTAAGTTGGGACTCTCATTCTAATAAATGAAATAAGTGAATTTTGAAAATCTTATCTGTTTTGTTGTGTGCTGTGATAAGTGTGTTCTAGGATTTGTGTAACCCCTGTGCTTATGGCTTTGAAAACTTGGTGTGGGCATAAAGCGAGAACTTTGACGAGAGTTGTGATTGAGTGTTGTTGTTGTTGTTGAGTCAAAGCCTGTTATCCTTCGTAAAGATTCAAAGAAGGTGTCATCCTTCGTGAAGTATTTGAAAGAGGTGTTAATCCCTTGTGGTTCTCAAAGGAGGTGAATTTTCATCTCTTGGGGTAACAAGAGAAGTGTTCTAACCTTAAACTTGTTTATTTTCTTTGTGATTGTAATAGTTTGTTGGTTGATATAATCATCTGTGTAATTTTCTCTCTTCCTTACTCTCTTATTTGTTTTTAAATTATTTTAAATTACAAGAGAAAATATTTAAAGGCACAATTTGCGATAAGAAACTAATTCACCCCTTTCTTGGTTTGTTGTTCATGCTAACCATTCAATTGCACCACTCTGATATATAACGGACGTAGCTCAAGTTGGAGCGAAAAAATATAAAAATACTTATGTTATTGCTTTGATTAATAAATGTTTTCTTAAACGCTCATTTGAAAACACTAGCGTCTAACAACTATTATAAATTATATAATCTATGCTAAAAGATTTTAAAACATTATTCAACCACCACCCCCTCCCACCCTCCCTTCCCTTTTATAGTGTTTTTCTGTATTTCAACTATGGTAAAAAAAAAAAAGAAAGAAAAAAAGGAGAATGTTTAGAAGCATTTGTGATTAAAGCTACTGTTAACTTCTTAATTCTTAGGATAAAAATGAATATAAGTAATTGTGGTTTATCCTGTCATGATATGATATGCTTAACTCTCTCTTTGGAACGTCAAAGAACTCTAAGTGCAGGAAATCACAAAAGACTTCAAGATATTTTGATCATCATAAAAAAAGGAAAGATTGTTAATAAAAGAATAATATGCTCAATCTTGAAGACTGATAAAGTTTTCATGATGATAATAAATGAAGAAAATTTGAAGTATTATTGATAGTGATGATTCATGAGGAAACATTGTAGAGTTAAAAAAGCTTGGATTCAAGAGTTATATTGAAAATTAAATGTTTGTACTAAAGAGTTGCAATTAAAGACTTAGAAATTTAGTTTTTGAAATCATGTAATATGTGTATCTTATTTAAGAGAATGAAGTTAAAAGGTCAAGAGTCAAAAGGTAAAATCCAAAAAGCATAACACTCAGTCATTTAAAGAGAGAATTATTTTTTTATGCTTCACATCAATAATCGAGTATTATATAGATTACCACATAATCGATTATCATTTTACGATAATTTAATTAATACAACAATAATCGATCGATTCTTAGGAGTAGTTGTAACTTGACTTTTAATATTCTAACCTAATTTCGAATAATAATATTAATAATTTAGACTAAACATATGACATTCAATCAATTACTAAATTTAGTTACTTTATCATTAATCATTTTTATATCTTAACTCATACTTATATTATACACCAGCTAGTAAAAGAAGACTTTTGATATCACACATTTAAAATATTAGTGATATGTTAATACGAACAGTTAAGTCAATGTGAAAATTTATTAGTGATATTTTTATAAATAAATATTAAATTTTGATATTAAAATTTATATTTTTTTGACGTTATATCATTATTGAATTGAATGTTAGAATTTTCAATTTTCGACCTTATATTTGAAAAATATGATGAAAATATTTAAAACGAAGGTAAAATGTGTTGTAAAATATTATTATTTTATTACAATTGAAAGTTGTGTAACGTCCATAAACTTTTGCAACGTTGATATTTTTATTAATTAACAACAATTAAATTTTTAAGTGCTGCAACGGTCAAATTATTTATTGTTTTTATTGTCTTTCATTGATTTTATTCATCCCTAACTCTATAAATAAAGAACTCTTTCTCCATCCCAAAACACGTCCCAACTAAGTCTTCTCTCATTCTTTTTTCTTATTTTCCTCCTCTAAAAATTATCCTGGGTATAAATTTATACAGAGTTTCTTGCTTCTGCTAGTTCTGTGATCCTCGAATACACATCCCTCCATGATCGGGTGAAGCCCTAGAAAGTGGGCCAGTGGCCGATAGCCTGGAAGTGAATCATGAGAGGTCGAGAGCAAGAGATGCTCAATGTTTGACCATGGATTGTGAGAGAGAAGTGTTGACCATGGTATACTTGAGGATAAGAAAGAAGACTTCCGTTGTAGGTGAGGTGATCCTTTGTTTGAGGGGAGGATGTTGGGTACAAATAAAGTCTCACATCAGAAAAAATGAGAGATGAACATGAGTTTATATACACGTAAGATACCTCTATTGATAAGAGGCCTTTTGGAGTGGTACCAAAAACAAATCTGTGAGGACTTGGCCCAAAGTGGACAATATCTTATTAGTGTGGAGACTTATGAGTATGTGTGAGTGTTGAAGTTTTGTAAGCATTTTTTTACTACAATCTTAAGGACTTATTTTTCCAATCTCGTTACTCTCAAAAGTCAAAAAAGTACGTGAAGCTTACATTAATTTTATTGTTTTATTGTATGATGAATTTTGGAGATATCTTTGATTTTCTTTGGAAGCATGAAAAAAAAGTTATCTTTGTTATCTTATTTGATTATTTGATTATGTGATGAATATTGATATACTCTTGAATTGTTTATTATTCAATTAATTATTTCGATATTTGTTAATTAAAAGTTTGAATGCTTAAAACCATGGTTGAATGTTGGTGTTTAATTAAGTGGTTCTCGAATTTTGATAAGCTCTGTAAGTATATGAAACTGATAAATATTAGTTTACCATTTTTATTTGGGTTTACATGGTATTTCTTTTTAAGTACATATATAATTTTTTTTTTTAACATTAAAGAGGGGAACCTGCGGTTTAATGGCCGTTGTAGGCAATGGGATGAAGCCTTAAATTATTTTGGATAGAGAAACCCTGGTTTCTTTCCTTTTATTTACTTTTCACTTAAAAAACGAAAAATGGTTGCTTTACGTTAAAATTTTAGTTCTTGTTGTTTTACTTTTTAATTAAAAATAAAATTGTTCCAGTTGGAAATTTCTCTAAGTATTCCTGCACAATTTCCCGCCGTCAACTGTTCGGTCTTCCGCTTACTCTCCCGGTTGGTGGAGAGCACGGCAAGGCGCGGAAAGGCGCGGCGAAGGCGCGGCTATGGCACAATGGGAGCTTCTACGTTCTGTGGAGAGGGTCTCTGCATATTGCGACGAGGGTTTCATTTAGGGATTTTTTTTGGTTTTCTGTTCTCGCGTGAGAATAGTGATTTGGGGTGGATGATTTTGATTCCTCTTATGATTTTGAAATTTAGGGTTTATATGATTGCAAATTGTTCATGTAATTTATGATTTGAAATTAGGGTTCCTGAACTTGTTTCTGAAATTGGGAAATTTGCAATCTGCTCTTGCAAATTGGGAATTAGGTTTTCGATTCAAAATTGGGCTTTATTTTCGTGATTCTGCGATTTAGGGTTTTATTGTCCTCTGATTTTGGGGTTTAAATTGGAATCTGGAAGTAAGTTTTGTTTCTGGGAATCACTTGTGTTCTTGATCCTTTTGAGTTTTTCTTTGTGCATGTTGATTGCACGATTTGGGATCTGAGGTTCCGTGGTGGCTATTGTTAGAAATATGAGTAGTGCGAATGAAGGTGCTGGTGTGGACTACCATGGAGTGGCGGTGGCCGGCGTTGTCAACTCTCTTCTGGCCGAGGAACCCCTGGAATTTTGGTTGGGCTTGGGCTGGACTAATTGGGCTTAATGACCCATTATTATGCAGTTTGAAATGTCTAATTATAAGACAGAGAATTAAGAATAAAACTCATGTGCTTCTAAAATTAATAAAAAGAAGTTTGGTAATAGAATCTATTCAGTTTATGTAATTTTAGATGTTGGAATCATAAGGAAGGGAGATAGTATATTACTATTCTAAAACAATATATTGAGAACTTCTTAAGAAGTTTGAGTATTATGATTTCAAACCTATGAGTACCCCTTATGATTGGTGAAAAATAAAGGAGAATCGTTATCTCAACCTCAGTAATTGATATTGCTTATGCAATAGGTAGACTGAGTAGGTACACTCAATGTCCAAATCAGGAACATTGGGAGTGATGCTAACTGGAACTCTGATTCAGATGAGACAAAATCCACTAATGGTTATGTATTCACACTTGGGGGTTGTGCGATTACATGGAGATCAGCCAGATAAACAATTATTGTAAGATCAACAAATCTAAGATTGTCGCTCTTGAGATGGCTGATAGTGAGACTGAGTGGTTGAAAAACTTCTTAGCAAACATTCCACTAGGAATGAAATATACCCCATCGATGTCAATACATTGTGATTGCCAACCGACATTAGCTATAGGTAAAAATAAGAATTACAATGGAAAGAATAAAAATATTCAATTGAGACATAATTTGGTGAAGCAACTACTAAAGAGTAGAACTATTTTCATTGATTGTGTGAAGTCAGAACGGAATCTAGCAGATCCTCTAACAAAACCCCTGGGAAGACAAATGATATTAGAAACATCGAGGGGAATGAGACTTAAGCCACTAGCTAACAAACAAGTGATGATAACCCAACCTTTGTGATTGGAGATCCCATGAATAAGGTTCATATGGGTAAAACCAAGTCACTTGTTAGTTTTGATAGCACTAAATTGATTTTAATCAATTATGTCCCTTCCTATGGTGTGTGTGAAAGTGTCAGAGACTACATTATTGAGAGGTTAATCTTTGTCATAAAAATTCTATGTGGTGAAAGAATTTTAGCTTAAACAAAGTTTTTGATTTTCATATCCCTTATGGGTGGTGTATGATTTGCAGCATACACTTGATGAAATCACCTATATTATGGTGTATGATTTGCAGCATACACTTGATGAAATCACCTATATGAGTGTCGAGTGGGGCCGCTTGCATGAGATCTTGGCATGATCTCTAGAGCACTCATGAATATCGGGCACACGCATGGCCTAGTAAGCGCAACACAACGATAATAGCAAGATTGTGGGGGTGTATTGTGATTGATAAACCTCTAACACACGTCAAGTGTCTTTGGTTCATATAGCTTGTTATACCATCTACAATGTGTGTTAAGTATCTCAATCCAAGACTGGTTCATATAGCTTGCTATACCAGCTCTGATGCATTACATCCTATGAGACCCAGGATAAATGCTTATTTTATTTTTCTCACAACTTTCTCTTCCAATAAGTGGGGGGTTGTTGTAAAATATTATTATTTTATTGCAATTGAAAGTTGTGCAACGTTCATAAACTTTTGCAACGTTAATATTTTTATTAATTAGCAACAGTCAAATTTTTAAGTGCTGCAACGGTCAAATTATTTATTGTTTTTATTGTCTTTTATTGATTTTATTCTTCCCTAACTCTATAAATAGATAACTCTTTCTCCATTCCAAAACACATCACAAATAAGTCTTCTCTCATTCTTCTTTCTTATTTTCCTCCTCTAAAAATTATCCTAGGTATATCCTCGAATACTTTTGAGAAGTTGCTGTTGTATCCTGGGGGACTTGCGCAATATACCACAGATAAGTCCTTAAGGATTCAGGAAATTGCGGTTTTAAGTTTTATAAGCATTTTTTTACTACAAAATGTATGTGACATATGAATCATGTTTTACAATCTTAATTAAAATTATTTAGTTTTTTGGTTAAATTATTAATTATTAATTGAAATTATTATTATTATTATAATTAGTAATTAAAAATATATAAATTAATAATGTATAAAATATATACATTCGCAATTAATATTTTTTGTAATATATCGTAATCCAACTAATGTAATACAACATTGTAATGTAATATCTTGTGTAATAAAGAAAGGGATGTTCTTGTGTCACATATAAAAAAAGTAGATATTTAATTGTTGAAATTGTAGACTTCTATAAAGTCAGATTGATTTATCCTATTAGTTTATTAGTTAAGTGAGAGAATTATTTTCCTTTTAGCTTTTTTATGTGAATTAATGAAGGAGTGTCATGTATAAAAAAAATTATATTTTGTGTTTCTATTTTGTTACATTTATATATTTATTTGTTATTTGATAATTCATATAGTTTAATGAAATATTATTACTAAATACATCCTAGTTATAGTTTATCCCCTCAAATCAAATAATATAAATCTATATCATCAACTTAGTAATTTAGACTAAATATATGACATCAAATCAATTATTAAAATTAGTTACTTTATCATTAATCATCTTTATATCTTAATTCATATTTATTTTTATTAAAATTGAATGAAAACTATTATTACTATTTATTATATTATAAACCATGACATGTGCTCCATTGTTTCAAGTAGAATATTAATTGAAATGATTAAGTTTATATTTAAATTATTAATTATTAATTGAAATTATTATTATTACTGTAATTTGTAATTAATAATGTATAAAGTGCACAAAATAATGTATAAATTATTAATTATTAATTGAAATTATGATTACTACTGTAATTAATAATTAATAATGTATAAATTAATAATGTATAAAGTGCATAAAATAATGAATAAATTATAAATTAATAATTAATAATGTATAAATTAATAATTAATATTTCATGTAATTCTAATGTAATGTAAAGGGTTGTTCTCTTGCCACGAAAATTGATGTCACCTGTGAAAATAATGAAGTTGTTTATTCGTGAGAGAATGATTTTTTTTTTTTTGTGAATTAATGAATGAGTGTCATGAGTCAAAAAATTTCCTTTTGTGCTTCTTAATTTGTTACACATAGATTTAATTATTCTTTAAATTCATATAATTAAAATTAATTGAAAATTTTAATATTAATTGGAATTATTAATTAAATTATTACCTTTATTTATTAGTATTAAATGCTAAGTATTTCATCAGTATTTATTGATTTTTGTTTTTTTATAGACAAATTGTTAGTTTTGTTAATGGGGGAGCTCCCATTCTTTTTTTCCAAACCTTTCACACTAATTTTATATCTTCTAAATGTTATTAGGAAAATTGAATTCACTTCTCTTCCAAATTTTAGTACTAGACAAACTCCTATTTAATGGTGAGTGTATATATAAACATAAACTAGAAGGATCAGACTTGCATTAGAAATCTGATTCTCTTCCATGGCCGAACTAGTGTTCTATTCTTCAACTCTTTTCTTCCTTATATTCTTAACCCTTATAGTGAGAAAAATAGGAAACAAAAACAAGAAAGCTGAGGAAACACCTTATAACATGCCCCATGGACCTAGAAAGCTACCTATTATAGGAAATATGCACAATCTGTTATGTTCTCTGCCCCATAGAAAATTAAGAGATCTGGCCTTAAAATATGGACCCTTGATGCATCTTCAACTTGGAGAGGTTTCTACCATTGTCATTTCATCCCCTGAGTGTGCTAAGGAAGTGATGAAAACCCATGATATTAACTTTGCCACAAGGCCTAAAGTCCTAGCTATTGATGTAATCAATTACAACTGCACAAACATTGCTTTTGCTCCTTATGGAGATTATTGGAGGCAACTAAGAAAAATTTGCGCATTAGAGCTTTTAAACCTAAAACGTGTCAACTCATACCAGCCAATCAGAGAAGAGGAGCTCTTTAATCTTGTCAAATGGATAGATGCGCATAAAGGATACCCCATTAACCTCACCGAAGCTGTACTTTCATCAATTTATGCAATTGCTTCAAGGGCTGCCTTTGGCAAGAAATTCAAAGACCATGAAAAATTTATATCGGTGATTAACAAAATAACCAAAGTTGCTGGAGGTTTTTACATTGGAGATTTCTTTCCTTCTGCTGTTTGGTTGCAACATGTCACTGGCATGAGGCATAAGCTCGAGAGTGTGCATCAAGAAGCTGATCAGATAATGGAAAACATCATCAATGAGCATAAGGAGACAAAGTCTAAGGCCAAAGGTTACCAAAGGGAAGCAACAGATCTTGTGGATATTCTCTTACAGTATGAAGATGGTAGCCAACAAGATTTTTCTTTAACTAGGAACAACATCAAGGCAATAATTCTGGTATGGATCAGAACCTCTTTCAAATACATTTAATGTTCAGAACCTTTGTCATACTTGCTATGAAAGTGGAATTAGTTAGATAAGGGTGAGTTTGATTTGTATTTTCAGAAACTGGTTTTAGTTTTAAAAATCTAAAAGAAATTACACACTCACCAAGTACATACCTCACCAAACAGTACTCTGCAACTCTTTTGAGCTAGGATCCCGAAATAGAAGAGCTTGATGAGAAAATATGTCTTAGATGTTTTTATTTTTGGTTTCTAAAACACTCTTTTTTGGAAGCCATAATCAAAACATAGCATATTCTAGGGGAAAAATTGATTATTCAGTAGCATGAGTCTTTGTAAAACAAATTTAAAACCAAAAAAAGAGTAGGAAATCAAAATTGTTCTAAATGTCTGACACTTTTCCCCTTTATATCTTATTTTCCAATTGTATGAGCTCTTTAGAAGTGAAACATTTGGCTAATAACTCTAGAAGCATGGTGTCTATATGATTATTTACTATTAACCTTTTTGGTTGATAAACTATTTTTAAGGACATTTTTGGTGGCGGTGGCGAGACATCATCAACAACCATAGATTGGGCGATGGCTGAAATGATGAAGGATTCAAGAATAATGAAAAAAGCACAAGCTGAGGTTAGAGAGGTATTCAACATGAAAGGAAGGGTTGATGAAAATTTCCTCGATGAACTCAAATATTTGAAAGTAGTTGTGAAAGAGACCTTGAGATTACACCCTCCAACTCCTCTTTTGCTTCCAAGAGAATGTGGTCAAACATGTGAGATACATGGCTATCACATACCTGCCAAAAGCAAAGTCATAGTCAATGCTTGGGCAATTGGAAGAGATTCAAACTATTGGACCGAACCAGAGAGGTTTTATCCCGAGAGATTCATTGATAGCAGTATTGACTACAAGGGGAGTAATTTTGAATACATTCCTTTTGGAGGTGGAAGAAGGATATGCCCAGGCAGCACATTTGCTATTAGAAATCTTGAACTTGCCCTTGCAATGTTGTTGTATCACTTTGATTGGAAACTTCCCAGTGGAATCACAAGTGAAGAATTGAACATGAGTGAGGTGTTTGGGCTCACAATGAGAAGAAAAGATGAACTGTACCTAGTCCCTTTTCCTTATCATCCTTTGCCTGTCATTTGAACTTCTCTTCAGAAACTGAAACCTTTGTTATCTCTATAATGCATATCGCACAATAAAAATCTACTGTCAATTGAAATAAGGCTTTGTTTCACTATGCTTCGCTGTCACAGTAAATGAAAAGTTTGTAAAATCTCTTACTTGAATTTAATTATGATATAAGTTATATCATATAATAGAGGTTGTCCTTAATAAAGGATACCAAAGATTTTATGGAATTACATAAAGCTAAAATAAATCCAGCCCAATTAATCAATAATATTTATACTTTCCAATTATTTGTTTAAGAACATATTGCGGACTATAGTTTCTCCCTACAAGTTGAACACAACTTAATGGAAGACTGCATGATCCTATTTATCATCCTTGACATTCAAATGAATTTTGGCCTATTTTCTCGTGTCATGTGGAGGTCACCAATATTCGGCCCACACGGTTCTTTAGTCCACAAGGCTTTGGATACCAAAAAAGAATTCTCCACATGGTTTCTTTTGCAACTGCACAAAAGATATCACCAACTCCACCTAACACACGTTTTTGGCCTATTGAAAGGGAATGCTTGCTACGAGATGAAAACACACAATGGAGAGAAAATCATGAGAGGTGTGAGCTTTGTTCACTTTCTCCATTCAATATCTCTGGAGAGAAACCCAGAGAAGCCACTATAAAGAGTGTTTATGGTGAGATCAGAGAGTCAGAGCGATCCTCTTTTTGTTTAGTTAAATATCCAATGAGGTCTTTTCTTGTGTTATTATCCACTTTAAGAGTGAAGGAATATTTTCTGTAAATCCTTGAAAGTTCCAAAAGGAGTTTTGTTGTACTCATTAATTATTATTACTGGAAGATTTTCCTGGACTATATGTTCTATGGGTTTTTCTCCATATTCGAGTTTTCCCACTATAAAAGTTCTGGTGTCTCTAAACTCTCCCTTAACTATTATTGTGCTCCATATTATTTATAAGCAGACGATTTAATCTGGGGTTTTGCTTCCGCTTATTATATGTAATTTATGTCATCTTCCAAACAACTGATATCAAAGCTTCAGTTAGAAGCTTTGGTTCGTGATCTATAAATTGGCGACGGTGATGATGTTGAAACCATGATTAAATTGGATTCTACCAGTTATTCAAAATGGAAATCCCAAATGGAAGATCTATTATTTTACAAAGATATATATGATCCTTTTAAGTATCATATCCTTAAACTTGCAGATAAATCTAAGGGAGATTGGAAGAAGATAAACCAAAAGACTATTGGTGTAATTTGGCAAAGGATAGATCAATTTGTTTAACATCATGTATCAGATGAGACTCTAGCTTACAACTTATTGAAGAGATTATACGAGTTCTTTGAATCTAAAAATTCATTGAATAAGGCGTTCCTTATTTGGAAGCTAGTAAAATTAAAATACAGGGATGATATCTCAGTAGTTGAATACTTAAATAGTTTTTAGAATGTCGTGAATCAGTTTATCACTATGGAGATTGTATTAGAAGATGAGCTACTAGCATTGTTGTTGCTTAGCTCATTACCAGACAACTGGGAGAGACTAGTGATATCTTTGAGTAACTCTGCTCCCAATGGAAAATTGACTTTTGACATGATCAAGGATAGGCCCTTAAATGAAGAAACTAGGAGGAAGGATAACCGTAAGGATATCTCCTCTACTCAAAATGAAGAGCCAATTATTAAGTAAAGAGGAAGAAATTCTCTGAGATTTAATAGTTGCTTTCAATGATTCAATGATCGTAGTAAGTCAAGAGGGAAGTCAAGGCCAAAGAAAGACATCATATATTTCCATTGTAATAAACCTGGACAAATGATCAAAGAGTGCATAATCCTCAAGCAATAGAGACTATGGGATGATAGAACAATAACAATAACAATTGAAGAGAAGAAAAAGATGAAACAACTATTATAAATGTGTTTGATGGTGAAGTTGTCGTAATCTATGGAGATGACTTTATTCATCTCACCAACCAAGAGTATGAATGGGTTATTAACTTTGCCACATCATTTCATGTTACACCCCATAGTGATTATTTCACATTCATAGGAAAGAAGAAAAATTTATGTTATTTTTTTTCTATTTCTTCATTTATTTATTTTTCGTCAATAAACTTTTTCGTTCTTCAAAATATATAATTAGAAATAACTTTACCAAGGTAGTTGCAAAAATATCTAGAAACTGTAAAGTAAATATATAGTATCTCATTGGTTAAAGTCTGTATACAATAAATTAATAATTACTCATTGAACAAGAGCTGAAGCTTGAATATATATATATATATGGTTTAAAGATAAACATCAAATACTATTAGCACATAAAAGTTAAAGTATATAGGAATATAAAAATGTATGTAGTTATTTGATTGGTAGTAAAGAAAAATAATTGTGGTGCAGCAGCACTAAAAAAGCTAGGAATTAAAAATCAATTTAATCATTTAGTATTATGTTTTGAAGATAACTTAATGTCTTAAGTAGACAATAAATATGTTTAATAGGTCTATTATTATCATTACTGTTTGTAAAGAAAAATAATGGAGAAAGTGGGTAGAGTTTGGATGCTTAAAATTGGATCCAACAGACGCACTCACTCAGCATAATGTTTAGAACCTGCTTAACATCTTTCCAGCTTCTGTCCAGATTCTATCATTTTAGGCAAAAACTACTTTACAGAGATGTTACCATTTAAAACAACCAACAACGACTAACACATTATTATCTACCACATCCAGGCAAAAACTGGATAATATGATGCCATAGAAGCTTATTTTGACAAGTATACATCTTTCATATTCTCATATTCTGACAATAGTCACAACCAATATCATCCAACTTTATGACGTGGAGAAAGAAATTGTACCCAAGGAAAATAAGAGTGCCTTTGTACCCAAGGAAAATAACTCCAATTAAGGTAACATAGAAGTAGAAAAACATTGATCACCTAACATGTATGCGTAAGAAATGGTTTTTAATTTTCTCAACAGTCAAACCTACAACAACAGTAACAAAAGATCCGAAAGTCACTTGTTAAGAAAAAGGATGGCAAGTAACATCTTTTCTTATCTTATCAGAAACCTCAAAAGAAAAAGAAAAAGCAATAACTCGTGAATTATGGACAATACTGAGAAATGTGTATCTATAAACATACACCTACGTATAGATGTTCCTTTTTTTTGTTTGGCTCTTTATATTCTTCTAGCATTAATTCTTGAAGAAAATAGGAAGTATCTACTCTGAACTATAAAGTCTTGTCTCAAAATCAATTACATCCATTTTTTCCTTTAATGTACTGCAAAGTAGCCCTAGTGCAACGAACATATTCGTCTGTATCTTTCGCAATTCTTTCTATGTAAAAATCAACAAATTGAGCAACATATCATGAAACCTTATTAAAGTAACGAAGAATATTTGTTCTTCCCCGAAATTGATTGAATTGCTTTGGAATCCAGCTGACAAGCTGAAATGTGATAATCCAAACCTCACTAATAATCCATGTTAATTGTACATTGACAAAGCAGAAGTAAATAGCAAGTTTGATACAAATTCTGGAGGAGCAGACCTCGAAAGTTTTCAACTGCAATTTCTGATCAGATTACAACTCTGTAAATTAACATACAAAGTTACACCAACAATAAGTTGATTATTTTGTTATTCAATATTGTAAGCAAAGTTACACCAACATTAAAATTAACGTACAAAATATTATTTTTTATACAAAATAATGACAATAAACTTATGAACTTCATTAAATTATTTAAAATTTCCAAATTTCAAATTTTGTCTAATGGGTTAAAAAGAATAACAAAAAAAAATATTCCGAAACAAAAATGTAACTGAAACTTATTCAATTGAAAGATAATTTATAACAACGAAGAACAAATTCTTCATATGCGGAGTAAAGTACCAAAGTGATAAGGACTTTTAAAACGGATAGTTGTCTTATA
Organism: Vigna radiata var. radiata; assembly: GCF_000741045.1. Classification (NCBI taxonomy): domain Eukaryota; kingdom Viridiplantae; phylum Streptophyta; class Magnoliopsida; order Fabales; family Fabaceae; genus Vigna; species Vigna radiata. The sequence continues at coordinate 403,123 of NW_014543247.1, read as the reverse complement.
CATTACTTGAGCAAAATACCAATGGTCTACCAATGCAGCATGTTCTGTATACACAATAATCCACAACTTCATTTTCAAATTTACTGATAAACCAATATAACTAAACAAAAGGCAACATAAATGATAAAATGGATTACATTTGATCATGAAGCTTATGAATGTACTGAATTATTGATCAAATTATTTACAAATTCTTTGACATTTTCATAAGAACTACCACCTTCAGTAAAAGCTCTTACTGCCGAAGTCCTCCACTTAATGGCATTGTTCTTCATTTCTTTAGATCCATTCATTATTTCTTTATACAGTGCTTCAGAGTTTCTCGTTGCACAACTTTTTTCTCATCAACTAGAGCTCTTGTTCCAATTTTCCAAACGTCTGAAAGAAGCTTTGCATTTATGCTGTGGTCTGACCAATATGGTATTGCAACTGTTGGAACTCCTAAGCACAAAGTTTCTAAAGTTGAATTCCATCCACAGTGTGTCACAAAACACCGGACAACCTCATGAGTAAGAACTTTCAGTTGGGAACACCATGTTACTACCAAACCTTTCTCTGTTTTTTTTTTCTCAAAATCTTTAGGAAGTTTGGTTTCTTCGGAAGCTCTCACCACCCACAAGAAATAACTAGAACACTCTCTCAAACAACAAGCAATTTCTTCCATTTGCTCGTCACCAAAGGAAGCCACACTCCCAAACGATACATAAACAACAGACCCTTTTGGCTTATCATCTAACCATTCCATGCATTCTTCACTCTTGAATTCTGTGGCCCCATAATCTTGGTCATCTTCCCATTGCTTATCTAAAAAGAAAGATGGAATGTTTGGTCCTATAGTCTTAAATTGTGGCCAAACCTTCACGATCCAATCTGCTATCTAAAAGTGTTTTCTAGTCACTACATGCGAGAAATTTGAGAAAATATATAGATATATACATAGTATTATAAGAAAAGTTCTATTGTAATATGGTTTTTAGTGTAACTTGATACAAAAAGTTCAAAACATTAAAAGAATAAACATATAAGTTAAACACAATCTATATATTGAAATTGTTTGGTTGTTACCTCTTTATCCAGCTCATAGAAGGTGTTGCATAGGATCCAATCAGCTTTGTGAATACTGAAGAACTGAGAAACTTCAAAATCAAGAAAAGTCGAATCTTCACCAAAGAAGAAAGAAGGCATGTCCTCAAGATAAAGTTTAGGCATGGCAGGGAAGGAAAACTCGTCTTCTTTGAGTGGAACCTGCAACTTCTCCAAGTGAACATGATAGTATATGCTATTCACAGCCATGTTTTGAGTTAGATAAGCTGCAACAACTATCCCAAATCTCTTGGCAACTTCTGGTGCCCAACTGAGGAATGAATCATAAACAACACAATCAACATGGTCGTCATCATCTTTTGATCCACCAAGTTTCTTAAGAAGCTCAGAAAAAGTGAATGGCCCAACTTGCCAGAAGCGTTCAGTATAGGCTTTAAAGCAACCAGCTTCTTTTAGTCCTCCATTGTCAAACCCATCAGAGATGGTGTCAAGGGCAATAGAAGGAGGCAGAGTTTTCAAACTATTGTAGTAGAAACGAGTTGTAACGAGAGTTATTCTCACCCCTTGTCGTTCTAGTAGTTTTGAGAATTGAAGAATGGGATTGATGTGACCTTGAGCTGGTAATGCAAGTACCAAACAGTGTGCTCTCGTAGCCATGCTTTTCTTCACCAGTTTTTGTGGTGATTCTCAACTTTTCATGAGTAGACGGTGGAGAGGTTGAATGCATAGACGGTGGCGTCTTGGAGGACGAAACGGGGTTTGGTGGGGCGGAGGATGATCCAGATGAGGAAGATTACGAGAGGACGAGGAGGATGAAGGCGAGGATGGCGGCAAATACGCCGCGGAGGAGCTGCTGGCGATCCTGGTTGTGGTGGCCGCAATCCTTGGTCATGGTGGCGTGGGAATGAGTGTCGTTTGGTTGGTATAACTAAATGTGAATATGCAGAGAGGTGTGTGTTGGATTCAGGCTGAGGAGAATGTTTCGTAAATGGTGCATTATATAGGCAACCACAAATTTAAGGGCTGCTACTAAATATGCACAATAGTTTTCATCATAAATAGATAAATGTAATCAAAAGTAAAAGTTAAAAAGAAGGTTTAATACCTATTTTGGTTCCTGAGGGTTTGTTCAAAGTGGTCCCTCAAAAGTTCACTTAAGTCCCACTTTTTGCAAAAACTGTTCAAAGTGGTCCTTTTCGCTAACAACGTAACGGCAAGTGTCTAACATCTGCTGATTTGGCATTGTTAATTGTTTTAAAATATATATATAATAGTGACGTGGAAATTAAATTAATTAAGGTTGGATTAGAGAAGGATGTTGGGGTAATTTTTTGCTTAGCACCGCGCCACACACGCCGCGTCCTCGCATATCTCCTTCCGCCCTTCCCTTGTCGAAGACGCCGCCTCCACCAGTTTCAGAACCTTCTCCACCGCTACCGCTCCCAGCTCCGCCTCCGCCAACAGCCTCGACAGCGCCCTCACCGCGCCGAGACTCACCAGCTTCAGTTTGTTCCGCTTCGGCGCGAAAATCGCGATTAGGCTCGTCAGCGCAGCCTCGACCAGCGCCGGATCGTTCTCCGGCGCCGCCGACTTCAGCAATTCCGCAACAACGCCTTCCTTCTCGGCTACTAAAATCTTCGACTCGACGTCTGCGGCGATGAACTGCAAAACCCTGGCGGAGGCGAATCTCGAATCGCAGCCTCCTCGTTGCAGAACAAGAAGCAGAGAATAGGCTTTGTTTGTTTCCTTTGAGCAAAGAAGGACGACTTGTTCGAGAAATTGAATGTTAGCTCTGGCGATGAGTCCTCCGTCGACATTGTGGAGGAAACGAATGAGTTGGTTGAGCAAGGGTTCTAGTTTGGAAAGGAAGAGTTTGTTATGGTGAGAATCTGTGGCGAAGAGGAGCAGTTTGGTGAGGGAAGCGGAGCGGAGAGAGTGGGTTTCCAATTGAGAGACGGTTAGGAGGACCTGGTCAGGGGAGAGGATAGTTGAATGGCGAAGGGAATCGGACCAGATCTGGATGAGGCTTTGCAGAGTTCGGTTGGGAACAAAGTCTTTGGTTTTGAGGAGTTGCATGGTTGCGGGACAGGTGTTGTTGCCGGCGTCGAGCCAACCCCTAAATCCTTCACTAATCCAACCCTAATTAATTTAATTTCCACGTCATTATTATATATTTTTTAAAAAACAATTAACAATGCCAAATCAGCAGGTATTAGACACCTGACACATCTGCGGTTAATGAACTTAACGCTGTTAGCGAAAATGACCACTTTGAACAGTTTTTACAAAAGGTGGGACTTAAGTGAACTTTTGAAAAACGGAATGACCACTTTGAACAAACCCTCCCAAAGGAAGGACCAAAATAGGTATTAAACCTAAAAAGAAAGACATTTTAAAGAAAATGAGATAGCATAAGAAAGAAAACAGAATTTGAGATTATAGAGAGAGTGATCTATTTTCGACAGAGACATGATAACTTTGCTTTTGCGTTCAAACATGTGTCAAACCTTGTAGTATATGGATAGTTGATCAATTGTTAATTTATATTTAAGTTCAAGTGATATTGATTATTAGAGAAATTTTAATTATGATTAAAGAATAATATAAGATACATAAATGATTAATGTGGGTTTAGAATGGAGGGTCCTCTGATTGCTATAATATTTTTTTTTCACATGAATAACAATTTTCTTCAAGAATTAAGATTCTTGCTGACTCTTCTGAAGACGTTTAATTTCATATATAAGAACTAAATACCTTGAAGAAGATGATTGGTGTTGCTGATTTGGAATGATTTATATGTTGACCATCAAAGATACTTTTGTTCATAACAATTTTAGATTTTTCTGATAATTTTTTCAAATATGATTATAATTTCTGACATTTAAGATTTTCGTTCTTCACACGAAAACTTGTAGTAATGAAAATTTTCCAGATCTTATGATGTTTGTTCTTCCCTGAAATTGATCGAAGTGTCTTGGAATCCAGCTGACATGTTGACATGTGATAATGCAAANCTCACTAATAATCCCTGTTAATTGTACATTTACAAAGCAGAAGTAAATAGCAAAGCAGACTTCCAAAAGTTTTCAAATACAATTTGTGATCAGATTTCAACTCTTTAATATGTTCATTTCATTTATTTGGCAGCATATATTCCTCACTAATAATCCCTGTGTGATGGAAAAGCAAACTTCTAAGTGGAAGGAAATTTGATGGCCAACACTTTAACACTCTATGAATTTCTCTCTGAAAGCATTAAGCTTTAATAAGAAAAGAGCACTAAGAAAAAACAGAACACAAATGGGAATTACACCTAACCTATGAAATCAAGTGTGCAACATGATCTTCTACTAATTGCCTCTATTCACATGTTTTATTGTATAAGGATTCGTGTCAGATTAATGAATGGAAAAGGTGAAAAATTTAGACTTAGATTTCACAAAATACTCCATACTTTTCATATTCATGTTGTTCATTCAAACTAAAATCTAAATTAGAAAAAAAATCTAGCAAATTTAATAATTTCAAATTGAATTCAATTAAAATTATTCAATATGAAATTTGTTCTAATTGGTTGAAAGAATAAAAATATTTGAATTAGCATAAAATTAAAATTTTCCCATTATACTTTTAAATATTTAACTAAAATTATTTTTAATTATCTAGTACTGAAAAAGTCATATATTTATAGTATGTCAAAATAGATTGATAAAATAAGAATTTAATTCAAATACAACATATTACGTTCTTAATTGTAAGTTTCCATATTATGAATTGCTAACTTTTGTGGTCACCATTTTAAAATTCTTAAACAAAATGTTTTTTTATTCATTTCTAATTAAAAAAGACTTTAAAATTAGTATTTGGCGCTTAAGTTGATTATTTCTAATGCATTTCGTCTTTACATCTTTCTCCTCTTTTCTTATCTCGTAATTTATCAGGTCTATTATGTTTTTCTTGTTTTTGGTTCTTACATCTCCTATATCCTTTCTAATGTTGAATCATTGTTATATCATATTTTTTACATAATGCACTCATTGTATAAGACTTTTTTTTCTCTCTCTTCTCTTAAAAAAGATTTGATATATATGAAAAGGAAGGTAAAAGAAGAAAAATTGTAAAAGGAAAAAGTTCTTTTAACAACTTTTTTTTGACAATTTTTTAACAACGCATACGTGATAGTTTATGATTAGTCCGTTTCAAATATTTTTCCAAACATAAATTCAAACATATCAATAAAATGATTACACGTGTCCTGTTGTCAAAAAGTTGTTAAAAAGAGTTGTGAAGATATCACATCATGAAATGAGCATTACTCTAATAGGTAGGCAAAGGAAAGAGATACAGGAAAGTGCGAGTAAGATGCAGATAACAATAATAATAAGGATAAAATGTGTAGTTGTCCAACTCTTCCCAGAGTGATTTCATATTGGTGTAGAAGTCGGTAATGGAGAGCGCACCTTATTTGAGAGAAAAGATTTCTTCCTGTAACTCAGTACACAAATCAAATCTCCTTGAGAAAATCGTTCGCGCCAGATATCAGTGGCCCACTCAAAAAGCACAACACTTTGAGCAATTGAAGGAGAAAGGGAATTGAGAATCCATGACATTAACATAGTGTTACATCTTTCCCAAGAAGGGTATAAGGGATCGGTGGTTGTTGGGATGGGGATGGCGCCGTTAAGAAAGCCCATCTTGTTTTTAGAAATAAGGGCCATGTAGAAGGAACGGGACCATGATTAGAAGTTGTTGACATAGAGAGGTGGAGAAACCACAACAGAAGAAGGGCTCTCACTTAGGTATACGTAGCGCGTTCTCCTGCAAATCCCACTATCTGCTCGTCATAGGGGACTATGAGATCCTCCGATATGTCCATCTGCTGGAAAGTTTTCTAGTACAAGGTGTTGACCGAACTCCCCTGGTCGACCAACACCTTGCTTACTCTGTATCTCGCGATTTCAACAGTAATCACCATAGGGTCATCTTGGTCGGGGTCCGGGGCGTGGAAGTCCTCGTCCTAGAAAGTAATAGGCGGCATGGTCCTCATGGGGACGTCCACGACATGTATGGACCGTAACGCCTTGATGCTTCTCTTTCTTGCGGAAGAAGTAGATCCTCCTCCGGCGAATCCACCAGATATGGTGTTAATTATTCCCCTCAACGGTCTTCTCTGTTGTCCCCTCGGCTACGACTTCTGCTTTGTCGGTCCGCCCGTCTGGCCTCCCCTCTACACGGGCGATCGTAATTTCTGTAATTGTTCCTTTCTTCCCTCCTAGGACTCTTCTGGCTCGGACTTCTCGGCCTCGGACTCGAGCGCCTTGGACTCCGGTGCCTTGGAATAGGACGTCTTTCCTGATACCGATCGTCCCTATCCATTCTGATGTAGTGTTGCAGACGTCTGGCCCGGATCAGTTCTTCGATTTTATCTTTAAGGGTAAGGCAGTCCTCCGTGTCGTGTCCGGAGTTTTGGTGGTATAAGCAATGTTTATTCAGGTCGACTCCCGGGGGAGTGGGCTACTTCGCAAGCGTTGGTATGATTTGTGCACTCAACACCTCTTGTAGGATCCGGGCCCTCGGGGCGTTGAGGGAGGTATACTGCTAGAACCACGGGCCTCTTGGCCCTTCTCTCCCCCTCGGCCCGTTCTGCCTATTGCCTTGTCCCTCGATTTTCTTCCCATCATTCTTGTCTGCCTTTGCTTCCTGCTGTTCTCGCCGGTAGTTCTGTTTCATGTTTTCCACCCGTGCTTCATCGGCTGCGCGCTGGCGTAGCTCCTCCATGGTCTGAGGGGGATTCCGGCATACGATGTCTTTAAATGGGCCTGGTCTTAATGCGGGCATCACATACTGAATAGCTAATTCTTAACTAAGGCCTTTGACTTTCCGGACTGTCTTTTGGTATCTGTCCATGAAGGCCTTCAGAGATTCCTCCTTGCCCTGTTTTAAATTCATTAGGTCTACCATGGTCACGTCTTCCATGTTACAAGCAGCAAATTGTTTCTTAAACAACTCGCCCAAGCCCTTAAAATTTTCTATGGAGTTGTTTGGGAGTGCGTTAAACCAGTCTAATGCTTCTCCTTCCAATGACAAAGAAAAAGCCCAACACCAGATGGCATCGCAGCCTGTACGGAATGTCATGGCATTGGTGAAAGATTTGACATGGGTGGCTGGATCTGTGGACCCGTCGTACATCTTAAACTGAGGGGGCACGAACTGCTCTGATATATGGACCTCCATAATCTCCAGCACGAAAGGTACCGGGACCAATGGCCCCTCTACCTTAATGAGCATGTGACTATCGCCCCTGTCCCCCTTTTCGTCCTTGTCTTCCCTTCTTCCTCCATCCGCCCGAGCACTATTGTGTTCTGCTCTTTCTTCTTCCAACACAATCGTCCAATCGTTCTTCTCTCCTATATTTCCCACTTCCCCTCCTGCTCCTTCACTCCTGGACTTGGCTATCTGAGCCAAACACTCGGCCCTGACGGCCGTCATCTCCTCCTCGTGCTTACGTTGCATTTCTGCCATTCGTTGCTCCATTGCCCGCAGCATCTCGGCATGTTCCTCCGTACTCGCGTTTCTTGTGGTCACCATTGGTTACAATCCTCCGGCCCCGAGGTGGGCACCAAAATGTTTCGGTATGTAATGAACAACCCTTCACAATTTCTCCTTGCCGTTCGGTCCTTACAAACGTCCTTCAGTCCTGTCGTTCGGTTCCAAAGTGCGTCCTCCGATGTTCGAATCCAACGTCGGTCGGTCACCTGTTAAAGAGGCTTCGACACTCAAGTCAGGTCTCAAATCCACAGTAGACATAGAGAGAGAAAGTAGTAGTCTAGAGTAAATGCGCAATCAATGTTACCTACCTTTCTTACCTTTGACCTCTTATTTATAGTTTTCCTGGTGGGCCTGTGTTTAGCCTTTTCTTAATGACGGCCCAACCTCGGCTCAAATGTCCCTAACCCTGTTTACTTTCTTAATTTTGTGTAGTTACTGTCATCGTAATGACCAGGCGGGTATTTTTTTATTACCTGCTTAAATCGCGGTCCTTTCATTCGCTCCGACCGATCGGGGGTTGATTTTAGGACCGATCGGATGTACTGGTCAGTCCTGGTTGACCAGGCTTCCCTAGAGGTGTTTACCGATTCAGTTGCTTCTTTGGACCGGTCGTCCTTCATCTCGGTTTTGACCGTCCGTCCGACCTCCTACTGTATAAGTATATTATGGTTATATTGTAGTATAACATTTCGATTATCTTGTATTTTGGTTATTATATATCACATAATCGTTATATTGTATATATTTTGAATATTTATATAGAATAGTTATCGTAATATCTAATGTAATTATAGATTTAAGATTTTTATATTTCAAAAAATATGTATCTTGTTGATGAAACTTAGATGACGATTCTTGTTGTATAGTCCTTGTTTTGCTGAGAATTTATGGTGTTGATCCAAAGCAATGATGTTGATACCGAGCGCTTGTCTTGATTCCTCGTGGTTTTCATGGGAATGTCGCCCTATCCCACGATGGGTGCCAAAATGTTTCGGTAGATATTTTGTGGGACCGAGACACTAACCTTTTCTGACGTGGCTTTACCCCTTTCCGATGCTTGAACTGGGTTCTCCGCTCTTCTTCTTTACTCCTGGCCGCTCGATCGCCTGCAATCTTGGCCATTCGGTGATCTTTAAGCTTTGACCGCTCGTCCGCCTTCCCGATGGAGAGGGGGAGGTACCTACAAAAGGCACTTCGACGCCCAAGTCAGACGTGTATTGAAGAGCCTCGGCTCTTTAGAAAGTGATTGAGTAAAAGAATATTTTTGAGTATGAATGAAGCATGAGTAAAAGATGATTGGAAGGTGATTTGAAGGTGATTGGAAGTACCTGACTTCTAGCCCTGACTCTCTATTTATAATTTGTCTCATGGACCTTAAACTGATACAAGCCCAATAGAATTAAATATAAATTATAAACAGACTTACTTGAAAATCTTGTTAGTTGCTAAATATCTTTAAGTAGATATTCGTGGTTATCCTTTGGTTATTGTATCTTCTGCTTATCAGTATCTTTAATAAGATATTCTTGATTATTTTATATCTTTAATAAGATATATCGTAACCGCTCGACCCTGATATCATACTATACAGTTTTAATTTTATAAATTTGTTATTTTATAATTGATTATTTTAACATATCTGACTTGAGCGTCGGAGTGTCTTCTGCAGGTCAACCCCCAATCGAGAAGGATTACATGAAGAATTGGACGATCGGAGCCCAACAAGGAAGGACGACCGACCCCAGACAAATGTTAGCGAAACATTTTGGTGCCCACCTTGAGGCTGAGCGACATCTCACTGAAACTGCAAGGAACCAAGACGAACGCTCGGTCTACGCATCACTACTTCGAATCGAATAATTGAACAGACTTCTGAATTCTTTTTGATTGACCTATTTCAATAACTTGAGAACGGTGTTTTCTTCTCTTTTAGTCTTTTGTTTTGGTGTTTTATTAATTCGATATTAACTTATCGAGGAGCAAAATCCAATGTACCCAACATACGTATATTATTCAAGATTTATTCTGTGTGCCCTTCCATCCAGAACCATCCTAAATTTATCTTACTATCACTGCATAATTTAATTCAAGATTGATTTATCAGGGCAAGGTGATTTCAGGTTGACGAGAACGTTGACGTCTTCTTCCACGTATTTATACATATATTATATATCTCAACCGTTTTCATTTATTTATTTAGATTGAAGATTGATTTATTCCACAGCAATATCTTATTTCCTTTATATATAATTATTAGAATCAAATACAGGCAATCTCTTCCGCTGCCCTTATTTTCTTTTGCATCTGTTCTCAAGGTTCAAATCAAATTCATTTAATTTAATTGATAGATCTTTTTTCTTTTCTAAAGCAGTAAATGCTTCCCAAACTTGGGCAATTTCTATATTCTTACTAACATTGCTGCTTTGACAGCAGCTTCTACCTGCTAATGAATTTTCAAGGGCAGTAATCTTGAAAATTGAAGCTGAAAAATCTTCATATTTTCGACCAAGGCTTTCCTCGGACTCTCGGCTTGTTGCGATAAGGACAATACATCCCAGGCCAGCATCGATTCAACCGCTCCTCCGAGGCTCATTAATGTTGCGGCATTTAGAACAAAACAGTGTACAAAGACGGTTTAATTCTTTTACACCTCGACAACTGCCTTTGTAACCGCCGAAACCCTAGCCGCACCGCATCTCCACCGCTACCACAAGATTTTCAAAAGGTGAAGAAACTCTGTCAAGAAAATGCATTGTTTTTCTGGAGCGAAAGACCCCTTCCTCCGTCACGCGAATCGATTGAGAAAGAGATGATTCTAGAATACGATAGGGAAAGAAGACTACCGTGACGTGGCACAAGGCAAATGTAAAATGATGAACAAATTCCAATTGCGACAACGCCGAACAGCTTCCGGCACAGCGCGAACAGATTCATCACCAAACCATGAGCGTACCACATCGCTCAGTAGGCCTAATCCTGAAGCCAGTCGCGGATGCCACCAACACTGCTTTCTCAAATGGCGAAGGCAACGCAAGGCTGAACAGAGGCTCTCGAGAGAAAGACTACCAAAATATTATTAATAACTTGAAACCTTTAAAATAAATCATGATTTTATACCATCATATTTTTATGAGAAGATGGTATTTAGATTTGCAGCATTTAGCACTCAAAATGCGATGATAGTGATTCTTCTTCCGCTGAAATAGAAGGGGAATTATCTTCACAACTTGATGGAGTTGAAGTTGATGGTTTTGAAAACCGGCGAGTGTAACGCCGCCACATGCTCGGATAACAGCGTTGAAAGCGGCGATTTTAGCCCATATTCTTATCTACTCATTGACTTCAGAAAAAAAAAAAAATGGGTGCTTATTTCTTATTTCCTTAAAACATTTTATATTCTTGTACTGCTTTATGCACTTGCTTCAAGAATTATGGTGGCGGTCAACAATCCAAATGAAAGTGGTGAAGGGAGGAAGCACGAAGTGAGTGTTCTGACTTCGAAGAATCCTGGAGGAAAATGGTTTCAGAAATCCCCGCTCAACGCAGGAAGTTTGTAAAAGAACTATCAGTCGACTACTCAACATGTTCAACTTTGTCAGGTTCCAACGCCTTTTCATTATAAAAATTATAAACTATTGGAGCATTTACTTTATTTTATACTTTTTGGAGTGAAAATCTCTTGCACAGGAAAAAGATCCAAAGAGAACTCCTAGAGTCTGCTGCTTGGTACAGAGAGCAGTGAAGACTTATAATAGCTTCGAAGATATAATCTCTAAATACAACGTCAGCAACTCCTTTTAAAGCTCGTAATAATCCCTACGCACCTCTTTTAAGTAAAAAAGCTTGCTTGGGCTTGGGGGGCTTATGTACTATATGGAATATACCGGTCGGAGTTAATGGTCATTCATGGGCAATTAGCAGGTATTAATTTAAAAATATANGATATTAATGATTAATTATTGGGTTTGATTACCTAAAATATATTGCACTAATGGTTAATCGATGGAGTTGGTTGTCACAAGCCTTATAAGTATACAACTGATGTCCAGGTACAATCATCCTCTGATATACTAACAAAAATATTGACCTCTCTATGAAACATATCTGACTTGAGCGTTGGAGTGTCTTCTGCAGGTCAACCCCCAATCGGGAAGGATTACATGAAGAATTGGACGATCGGAGCCCAACAAGGAAGGACGACCGACCCCAGACAAATGTTACCAAAACATTTCTTATGTAGTGTAGAGCGGGAAGGTAGATCGGGAGACCTTCAAGGATGATCGGGAGAGGACGCGGAGGGAACGACCCATGGAGGATGGAGGGTCCAGATGAGAAAGTAGCGGAGTGGGAAGGTAGATCGGGAGACCTTCAAGGATGATTGGGAGAGGATGTGGAAGGAACGACCCATGGAGGCTGGAGGGTCCAGATAAGAAAGTAGTGCGGAAATGGAAAGAGCGAAAATTAAGGGCACATTATCAACGGCCATTAATGACGCGAATCTTGCGGGTAACATAAAAATAACGATTATAGAACACAATTTCTATAAATATAGGAAGCTTACTCAGGTATTTCACCTTTTTCTGATTACTTTACATATATACTGAGGTGACCCTGCTGACTTGAGCGTCGGAGTGCTAACGTGCAGGTGATCGTCGTTCGGGAAGAGGTAAAGACTGTGTTCTGGAGACAGAAAGCGCGGTTGTGTTTAACCTTGTGCCCTTTTCTTAGGAACATTTGGCGCCCACCGTGGGGCCAAGGATTTTAACACAACCCAAAAAAGCGACCACGATGGCAGGAGAGGTCCCGTTGCAGCTACTTCAGGAGATGCAGAGGCAGATGCAGGAGATGCGGGCAGAGATGGCAGCGATGAGGGCAGAGCGGGGTGAGGGAAGAGGTGGACCTTCGGTACAGTCTGTGAACGTAGAGACTGTCAATTCTAGGAGTGATGACAACCAACCTACGGTCCAAGGGAATGCTGAGAATAATGCTGGGTCAGGGAGAGGGGTTGGAAGAGGAAACAGCAGGGGTGGAGGAAGAAACGGGGGAGGCAGAGGTGATGGGAGAGGAAGGGGACGGGGTGAGGGAAGAGGCGTGGGACTAAATGAGAACGAAAATGAGGGAGAGCATGAGGTGAGAAATCATGGAGGAAGTGATGGGAACGGGCGGGGAAACAGGTCGGAGGAGCAGAATGGTCAGCTTGTGGGGGAAATACTCGATCAGGCCCAAGGACTGCACCCCTTCACTGGTGAGGGCAATCATACCGGAGAGTAAAGTATTGTCGTCAATGGAAAGGTATGAAGGTTTGACTGACCCGCTGAAGCATCTTCGTTCATTTGTCGATGCTATGGCGGTCTATTCGGCGAACGAGTTGGTTTGGTGCAGGATCTTTTCCTTGTCGTTAAAAGGGGAGACCGTTCACTGTTATAGCCATCATTTATTAGCTTAATGTTAACAACTGTATGATATCTTATTCTATTAACAGTCTTTATATACTAGCAATATGCACCTTTCTTTATGTTTAGTCTTGGATTAGGTGATAGCAATAGTAGTTTTCTGAACTAACCAGTTAAAAGAAATTCCAACAATATAACAATCGAAAATATATAGTTTTAGTATAATAAAACACACCTACTTATTGTCTCAATCCATATCTAATACATATGTATATTTTATATATATATATATATATATATATATATATATATATATATATATATATATATATATATATATATATATATATTATATATATATTTTATATATATATATATATATATATATATATATATATATATATATATATATATATATATAATATAATATAAAATAACAGATTTTGTCCAATTTTGAAATTTTTTAAAAAATTATACTATTTTTGTGTATCAGTTTTATTATTTTCATCTAACTTCACGTGCTCAATCTGTTTTGCAGGTTTTAATTTTAAAGCACCACTTCTAAGTTATGGTGCTTAAATTAAATTTAATTTAACAATTGAATGTTTAAACCACAAATTAAACACGCATTTAGTTTAATAATTTAATTTCTAAATCACAAATTATTATTAACATGTTCCGTTAAGATTTGTCTTTTGTACATGTTACCAATCTCGACCACCCTCTAACTGGGCTCCCCCTGCTCCAATGATTATTAACATGTTCTAAAAGTTCACTTACCAACAAAGTGGAAGAGGTAAATATTATTCTTTTCGCTTCAAAATAATCGATGTATAATATTACCTTATTTTAAAATAATTACAGTTTTAATTATAAAAAATTATGAAACTTAGGAAAGTATGAATCATGAGTTTTAAAGGTGGTGTATCTGTTGAGAATTTAGATAAATAGAATAATAAAAGTCGAAGCATGTATTATTGAGAAATGAGACAATTTATGCCCCTAAATGTATGATATTTTGACTGTTTAAAGTTGTAGAATAAGACTATGGATGTTATAATTTACCCACTCTTTCAGGACAATCCTCTGTTTAAGTTTCAAGATAAATCCAAACCCAGATATATCTATTATATTGGCTTGATTTTATAATAGAAAACATTACTGGTGCGTTTTTTTCTATTGGCTTTTCTGGTCACATCCATGTAGCAATCTTAGAGGGCATAGTTATTTGTAACCAAATTATTGTGGAATGTACACTACTTGATATAAAGCAATTAATTACGAAAGAAAATTAAATCTTTTTTCTAAGCTATAAAGTAAAGGTTTCTAAGATATATACGATAATAAAGAATATTGTTTTTATATTTTAGAGGATATGATCTTTTACAATAGTATGTGTATGGCTCCTTTATTGTATAGTTGGATTTATTTTGTGTACAATTTTTGTTCTTATCATTAATGCTAATGTTGTGTTGGATTGTATTTTTAAAACTATTATTGAATCATTTCAATCGTCATGTTTCTATTTTTCTTTTCATTTTAGCTGCATGTTCTTTTATTTTATAGCTTTTATTTCTTGATCTGATTTCTTTTTCTTGTATTGAATGGCTCCATCATCATGCTTTTTTTGTTTGTGTTGATAGTAAATTTTTTCAGTTGTAGCTACCTTTTCTATTTTGTTTGAATTTTTAAAATTGCTCATACTTATTATTAGAATTATTATACTAATCCATGTTCAACTAATCAAAACTGAATTAATTTATTATTACAATTTATGAGTTAATTTATTATTACAATTTACTAGACATTTTTTTTATAACTAGGTAGATTATCTTTATTTTTCTTATAAACTCTACAATTTAACTAGATAATATTATGACTCTTTCTATCTCATACTCTCTTTGATAGGTGATTTCATTGGATTTAACACTAATACAAGAGTTGAAGATTTTCAGTTTGTGGTGTTGGAAGTCCCACATCGACTAGAGATAAGGCCAATTTATAATATATAAGTGAGGTGCAGACCTCACCTTACAAGCCGGTTTTGTGGGGTTGAGTTAGGCCTAGAACCTACTTCTAACATGGTATCAGAGCCAAACACTGATATCCTCTACAATATAGGAATCAGTGCTTTTTTTCATTGAATATTTCTGATGGCTTCTTCCGATGAAAATCATCGGAGAAACATAATTCTGGAACTTCCGCTGCTTCCAAGAGTTATATTTCTACTGCTGCCGGATTTGTGGCCAAGTCAGGTCTATCTAACTCTGCTCTTAATCTTTCTGTTATTACTAAGGGTAGTGATTGGATAATTGATTCAGGTGCTACTGATCATATGACTTGTGATCCTCATATATTT
>NW_014543247.1:352341-387551 GCF_000741045.1 Vigna radiata var. radiata | reverse complement strand
TTATTTGTTCCTACATTAAACTGTAATCTTATCTCCGTCAGCAAGTTAACAAAATCACATTCTTGTATTGCCTTGTTTTACCCAACCCATTGTCTTTTTCAGAACATCCATTCCAAGGAGAAGATTGCCAGTGGTAGAGAGAATGAAGGATTGTATTATCTAGAAAATGTCTCACGACAAAACCATAAAAGAGGATTGACTTGTCTTGCGAATGATCACATACAAGATAAAAACAAAAAAGAAATTTGGTTGTGGCATAAACGGTTGGGACATCCCTCATTTGGTTATTTAAAAAAATTATTTCCATCACTATTTCAAGAATGCAATATTTCTGATTTTTTTTTGTGAAACTTGTGTTTTGACAAAAAATCATCGTGTTGTGTTTCCTTTAAGCAATAACAAAACTGATTTTCCTTTTTCATTAATTCATACAGATGTTTGGGGTCCTGCCCCGCAATCTACACATAATGGAAAAAAATGGTTTATCAGTTTTGTTGATGATTGTACTCGGGTAACCTAGGTATATTTGCTTAAACATAAAAGTGATGTGTGTGATGTGGTTCGTTCATTCTACCAAGCCGGTTTTGTGGGGTTGAGTTAGGCCTAGAACCCACTTCTAACATGGTATCACAGCTATGGTTAGAGCCTATCCTAACGATATTTGTTGGGCAGATTGTTCCACCCGTTATTGGGCCGTTATCGGACCACCCATTAATATCTAGTCTCACGCTCGAGATGTATATACCTCGGCATGAGGGGGGTGTGTTGGAAGTCCCACATCGACTAGAGATAAGGCCAATTTATAATATATAAGTGGGGTGCAGACCTCACTTTACAAGTCGGTTTTGTGGGATTGAGTTAGGCCTAGAACCCACTTCTAACATGTGGTTTAGAGCCACCACTTTGATGATAAATGGCTAGTTGATGAAACTTCAAACATTGGTGGAGCAATTCTTAGACAGTTTTTCACCGATAGCCAATTGTATAAGTAGTTTAGTTTACTACTATTTAAAAGATAATTAGATCTTATTATTTAACAATTTGATACTCTGTTTTGTTAATTTACTAGTTGTATTTGACACTTATCAAATATATAAAATTTCTAATTATTAGAGGTAGATATGAGATTATTTAATTTTTTTTATAAAGCCATAAACTTATATACGGATTTATTCGTATATAATTACATACAGATTTATCCGTATATAATTATATACGGATTTTTCGTATATAATTACATACGAATTTTATATATGGATTTTTTCGTATATAATTTATATATAGATATATCCGTATATAAATTTACTTACGATCGAATTATATACGGATTTTTTGTTGTATGTAATCCGTATATAACACCATTTTATATACGAATTTTTAAAATTATACAGATTTTGACTTATATAATTGTGATTTTTCTTGTAATATATATATATCTAATTATTCTTAAAACAATAAATCAACAGGTGAACCTAGGTAAAAAGTAATAAATAATACTACTTCTATAAAACAAGACAAAGTTCATTATGTAAATAACTATACGTACACTAATATGTATGGGGTGCTTAAACTCACTCTCAACTCCTCATCAATTCATGTATTAATTTACACAATTTAGATAATAAGTGAATTAAGTGCTTTTCATTTTTAATTGTAAATACTACAAATCATCCACTTTTGCTTCTTTTCTGTCAATATTGTCACATACGGGGCTTCATTTCAAATTGTTTTGTTGTTTTTGAATTTGAAAATAAATTAATGGTTAAAAAATTATTGGTTCCATACATTTTCCTATCTCATCTACTTTTGTGTTTTTAATTAAGTGGATTGAACTATCGCAAGAAAGAACATTTTTAGTGTGGCTATTATTGCAACTTACAAGATTAATATATAAATTTTGTTCATAAAATTGTATACTTATTATGCAGTAAGAAAAATATAAGAATTTTAAAAGAAATGATTTTTTTTTCTTTTTGAAAGTTTTACAAAGTACTAAATTACAATTTTATCACCGTAATTCATGATGATAAAATACATAAAGAAAGTATTAAAGAGAATTAGGAGTTTCTTTAAATTGTTCCTATTAGAATATTGAACTAGGAAGTTACTTTCTCCATCCCATGTTTTGGTCATGCACCTCACTTTTTAGATTATGGAGGGTAACTTGTTTTTAAGAACATAGAATATAAGGCAATGGACGACAGTACAATAAAAAAGATTGGAACTATACATAATTTAAAGTTATTTATAATTTTTGTCGTATTAATAAGTTAGTTAATTAATGTTTTATCATGTATTTATTTAATTTTTTTTTTCATATTACATATAATTTGCATATATTTTAAAGTCTAATTTTTATATAAATTTTGTGCAANTTTTCATATTTTATATTTTTTATAAGATGAAATTATATAAAAAAATTTATTAAAAATTGAATATTCATGTCGTAAAAGAGTTCCTTAATTGATATAAACTTAAAAGCAAGAATAATTAAGTGTGTTGTTGTTATTGTACAACAGCGAACATCTAACCATGGTTTGAATCGAGTTGCCCTCTATGCATCCTTGTCACTTTGACA
Organism: Vigna radiata var. radiata; assembly: GCF_000741045.1. Lineage (NCBI taxonomy): Eukaryota > Viridiplantae > Streptophyta > Magnoliopsida > Fabales > Fabaceae > Vigna > Vigna radiata. The sequence goes on along the minus strand of NW_014543247.1, from coordinate 384,973 downwards.
ACCACCAATCACAACAAAAAAAAACACAACCTAGTATCATTCTTTGCACTGTCTTCTTCACATCAACAATTGCAGAATTTCTGTCAACAATGCCAATACATATATATGCTACACTTCACAACATTCCAACTTCACTTGTCAAATTTCTAGCTCTCATATATAATAATGTTTTCCAATATCAAAAGTTAAGTTATAAAAAAAACTATAATTAAACATTTTAAAATTAATTTCATTTCAAAAATCTAGAATAGTCGCATTTTATTGGAATAGGAACTAACCCGGTCCTGAATCATTCACCACCCACTTCACGGGAGTTTTGGGAGTCAGGAGCTTTAAAACAAAGCCCCCTAATATGTAGGTCAAGCATAGACTTTAAAAAAAAACTGACAGTTCTAAATGATACTATATATAATGATACTATATATATCCTCCCAAATATTCCATGATAGTATCATTGAATCACACAGGGTTTCAAAATTAAAATAAATAATATTTTTTAACTAAAGAAACAGTCAAAGACTTTTTCATCATAAATAAAAATATGTTGCATCAAAAGATTAATTTCTCTTCATATGAAATAAATATTTTAAAAAAATGAGAAAATTAATTTAATATAAAGTTTTCTTTCTTTAAAATGAAATTATACAACAAAAGAATAGCATTTTTTTTTGTTTTAAAATGATAAAATAAGTATTTTGAAAAATCAAAGCACATTTATTAGTAATAACATATAAGGATACGGGTTATTAATTCACTTTTTCCTGTACACGTTGGAATCTCAAACCTAAATATTTCTCTATCTTTTGTCATTTTATTTTTATCGCCCATCTTAAATGCAAAATAGTACGTACAAGTGTATAATACAAACTAATTAGGAATAAATAAATCTACCATATTTCTTACCTGTTTTTTCTTCAACCAAACTACTTTATACGTACTCAAATTTTTCATTTATCTATTTTTATTTTCTCAATTTATTTACTTAGATGTCATTTTCACCTCCATCTATTATTAATATTAATATATTATCATAAGTAATAATAGTACTATTAAAATAGTACTAAGTTAATAATAATAATGATAGTAAATTAAAAATAATAACAACAATAAAAAGTTATGTTTATTTTTGTTCTATTTCTTCATTTATTTATTTTTCGTCAATAAACTTTTTCTTTCTTCAAAATATACCCTTAGAGATAACAATTTTACTAAGGTATCTGAAAAAATATCTACAAATTGTAAGGTAAATATATAGTATCTCATTGGTTAAAGTCTCTATACAATAAATTAATAATTACTGATTGAACAAGAGTTAAAGCTTGAATATTCACCCTCAAATTTTAATGAAAAGTGTAGGTGTAAGATAAATAATTATGATAAATGTTCTATAAGTTTATGTGTAGGGGTTTGCTAACTTCTTAACATGTGTAATCTCTTGTGTATTAAATTTTAGTTGACAGAAACATTCTTATTTATAAAAAAAAAAAGGACATACTTTAAATATAAGAATATTTTAATAATTTTTATTTTTAATTTAAAATAACAAAATAAAAAAAAATCAAAAATTATTCACATATCCTTAGCTTTAAAATTTAAAATCTGTAATATATGAAAATATTTTGTCAACTAAAATTTAGTACACTTTAAGAAGTTATATAAGTTAACAAACCCGAACAGCATTGTATAACCCTCTCTCTCGCACAATCTCCTCTATTTGAACTTGTCCTTGCAATGTTGTTGTATCACTTTGATTGGAAACTTCCCAGTGGAATCACAAGTGAAGAATTTAACATGAGTGAGGTGTTTGGACTCATAATGACATGAAATTCTCCTTTAGAACTGAAACCTTTGTTATCTCTATAATGCATATTGTGCAATACAACAACAGAGTGGTGAATGTATATGTATTTCATTAATTCTGTAAAGTGTGTAAAACAGAATTACAAGTAAGTATACCCAAGGAAGCCTCCCTTCCTCCACTGGAAATCGTCCATTCTATTCCCTCTTAATAAAATATCTGATAAAAAACTCTCTCCACTTATTCTACTACTATTTATACTCCTTCTTCCCTCTAACAAACTTCTAACCGACATTCCCTCTTAATTTCCCTTCCCGCCTTTATTTCTCCTTACATACACTTTTATTCCTCTATCATAGGTAGTGTCCGCTCTTGGTCCAACAATGGCTATCTTTTGAAGGCTCATTTCCCTTTCTTTCTCTTTAAATCACATTTTCCCCCTTTTCTTTTATATTCATCTTTTCCACTCTCCAGCAGAACTAGCTACCTACTTGCAGGATATTATTGGTTTTGTGTCCCAACTCTCCATCCATCTATATTATTATAATTATTTAACTTCAAAAAATATGGACTAAAACAAGTTTTCTTCAACAATTTTCAGACTTAAAACACATTTTAGCCTTATTATTACTCCTATCTGGGAATGTTGGTGTCCAAAAATCTATTGTGGTTTCATGAGTTACTGGGAATGTGCTTGAAACAGCCACCAAGCATAGCCCTCAGCTTCTTAGATCCTACTTTGGACCCTCAGTTTCCTTACATTTACCGGAATTCTGCATCGAAAGGCAAAAAACGCATTATAATTTTCCAAATCTGGAAAAAATTTAATTTGGTTTTTAATTTGGTTTGTGCCTCCATAATCAAACATGTGGCCAAGTCTCAATCTTACAAGTTGTGCATGTGACCAGTATTGTTCTATTAAAAGCTTATTATTAATTGTGTATATATTTTCTGTTCTCCTATAAAAACTTCGAATTCTCCTACATTTGGTTGTTCCGTGTGCTGAACACAAAGATTGGTTACTCCCTGTTAAATCCCCAAGCTTTGGATCTCATTCTCCAAAACACTCTTCATTACTAGAAGAAAAAAATACAAATGAGTAACCCTGCAAAGAAAAAGCCACACGTAGTGTTGATCCCATTTCCAGTTCAAGGCCATATCAACCCTTTCCTCAGACTAGCAAAGTTACTTCATCTCAAAGGCTTTCACATTACCTTTGTCCACACTGAATACAACTACAAACGCTTGCTCAATTCAAGGGCTCTTAAGGCCCTTCATGTTCTCCCAGATTTTCATTTTGAGACAATCCCAGATGGTCTTCCTCTACAGATGTTGGTACTAATGTCACTCAGGACCCACTATCCCTTGGTAAATCTGTGAGAGAGAACTCTCTCCTACCCTTCCGTGAACTTCTTACTAAACTCAATGATTATGCCATTGTTGGCCTTATACCTCCAGTTACAAGCTTGGTTTCTGATTTTTGCTTGACTTTTACTACACAAACTGCTCAAGAACTAGCACTCCCTATTCTTCTGTTTTCACCTGCCATTGCCACCTTCTTAGTGTCTATTATGAACTTACGTGCTCTTTCTGATAAAAAAAGTGATTTCTCTATGTATTGGTGTTAGGAATTTTTTGATGTTAGTTAAAATAATTATTTTTAAGGTTTTTATTTAATCTTATGATTTGTCCTCTTTTTCTTCCTTCAAAAGAAATATCCTTATTTCGAAAGAGGAGGTTGTGCGAGAGATAGTGTTGTGCGATGTTGTTCATTGAACTTGCAACTATCGTTCACTGTTTGTTTCGTTACAACCACCGCTTCGAAGCATTGTTGAAGGCCTAAACCACCATTGACATAGGTTTTGAGGGCTTGTGCGAGAGAGAGTTGTGCGATGTCGTTCACTGAACCTTCAACCACTGTTCCTTGTACCTGTAACCGTCATTTGTCGTTCGTTGTTCATTTTGCTCAACCGCCATTTCCAAGCATCATTGAAGGCCCAAACTACCATTGACATGGATTTTATAAGTTCACGCCATTGAATCCAGTTTTACTTTGTTATTGTTGTTTAGTTACTTTGACTTTTTTTTTCAATTTTTTCATTTTTCTTTATCATTTTGGGTTATCCTGATTTTTTGGTATAAAGTTTCAATATTTTGACACACACATTAATTTTGTATTTGTTGGGTTATTCTGGCATTTATTTTATACAATGTTTCTTTTGACAACGATAGATTCCATTGAAAAACAAGGTGAAAACAAAGTAAGTAATTTTGTCATGTTGAACATACAAAAATAAGGAGTGTCTAAACACAAATTGTTCGTCCAAACCACCTATGAACTTGGTGTTGTAGAAGTGTCTAAAAGCAAACTGCAGACAAAAATATAGTTTTTATTTAAATCCAAAAAAAAAAACAAACTTTTTTGAAATATAGTATAACCCCCACATACCTCTTTCATGCCATGACAAAGTTCGGTGAACGACGTCGCACAACCTTCTCACTGGCACAACAACTCATTCAAAACCCACGTCACTAGTAGTTTTAGCCTTCAACGATAATGAAATGAATGAAAAACGACGGTTGTAGGTTTGGTGAACGGCGTCGCACAACTTTCTCTCTTACAACAACATATATTAGGCAAATGTGATGTGTATATAAAGGGACAGAAGGATCATTGACATTACACATCTTTCCATGACTAAATTAGTCCTCTACGTATGTCCATTTTTCCTTCTCTTTCGATTTTCCAATTTCTCATCTCATAATCTCCTTCACCATTTCAAAAATGTTGAAGGTGAAAGAAGCTTATAAGGTAATTTAAGTTTTAGGTTTTCATTAATAAAATTCTTTTAGGATCCATGACTGAAATGGTCAAATTTATTAGACCTATAACATAATATGGCTGGTCTTAAATATAGTAAATGAAGAAGCAAAGCAAATTAGCATAAAATTAAATTTTTCAAACTATACTTTTAAATGTATAACTAAAATTATTTTTAATTATTTAGTACCGAAAAAGTCATATATTTATAGTATGTCAAAATAGATTGATAAAATAAGAATTTAATTCAAACGTTGTTAATTGTAAATTTCTGTATTAAGAATGTTAACTTTTTTGGTCATCATCATTTTTAAATTCATGAACAAAATGTTTTTTTTTCTTCTTGTCATCATATTTTGAACTTATGCACATCCTCATGTATAAATAAACACATGTAAGGCACGTCAATTGAAGAGTTGTGAAAGAAAGAAAGTGGGAACACAAGAGAAAGAAAGAGAAAACCATGGTGGTGTGTGTGAAGAATTATTATGATACCAATAGTGTCTATTAACCCTTTAAATTCTCGAGAGATTTGAACTCTAATATGCTTCTCTTCTTCAATGTTTCCACAACTGAATTAGTCTTCTACTTTTCAGTTCTTTTTCCTATATCTTCTTAAGATGTTCCTTTCGAGTTTGCTTTGTGGATGTTAAAAAAAATTTTAACTTTTCTGGTCTTCATCATTTTAGCATTCATGAACAAAATGTGTTGTTTCTTGTCATCATATTTTAAACTTATGCACATCCTCATGTATAAATTAAACATGTAAGACATGTCAATGGAAGAGTTGTGAAAGAAAGAAAATGGGTATACCAAGAGAAATAAACCACCCTTCGTCGATCGTTTCGCTATAGTCGTCGTTTCGAGGCATCGTTGAAGGCCTAAACCACCATTTACGTGGGTTTTGAGGGCCTGTGCGGGAGAGGGTTGTGCGATGTCGTTCACCGAACCTCCAATCCCCGTTTATCGAACCTGCAACCGTCGTTTAGCTTTCCCTGTTTTGAAGCATCGTTAAAGGCTCAAACTACCATTGATGTGGGTTTTGTAAGTTACCATAGTTCGTTTCGGTTTTGCTTTGTTATTGTTGTTTAGTTATCTAGACTTGTTTTCAAAATTTTCATTTTTCTTTATCATTTTGAGTTGACCAGATTTTTTGGTATAAAGTTTGAATTTGTTTTATACGCATAATCATTTTAGGGTTGTTGGGTTATTTTGACATATCTTTTGTACAATGTTTCATTTGACAACAATGGATTCCATTGGACAATAATGTGAAAGCAAGGTGAAAACAATGTAAGTAATTGTGTCATATTGAAAATACAAAAATAAGGAGTGTCCAAAAACAAACTTTTGGTCCAAACCACCTATGAACTTGGTGTTGAAAGAGTGTCTAAAAACAAACTGCATACAAAAATATAGTTTCTATTTAAATCAAAAAAAAAACTGAACTTTTTCGAAATATAGTATAACCTCACATACCTCCTTATTGCCATAACAAAGTTCACTTTATTCACCAACTTCCTCCATTACAACAATACCTACAATACACAAAATTAGGACTCCAAAATAAGAAAAACACAAAATATAGAACAACCTAAAATGATAAAAAAAAAATTGAAAAAATTTGAAAACAAGTCAAAAAAACCGAACAACAAATACAAAGCCAAACTGAAACGAACCGTGGGAACTTACATAACCCACGTCAATGATGGTTTGGACCTTCAACGATGGCGATTGAGTGAAACGAATGGTGAACAACAAACAACGGTTGCAGGTTCGGTGAACAATGGTTTGAGGTTCGATGAACGATGTCGCATAACCCTCTCTCTGGCATAGTCCCCTCAAAACCCACGTTAATAGTGGTTTAGGCCTTCAACTATGCTTCGAAACAACAATTGTAGTGAAACAAATGGCGAATGACAGTAGTAAGTTTGGTGAATGGGGTCGCACAACCCTTTCTCTCGCACAACCCTTCTATTTGAACTTGGCCTTGCAATGTTGTTGTATGACTTTGATTGGAAACTTCACAGTAGAATCACAAGTGAAGAATTGAACATGAGTGAGGTGTTTGGACTCACAACGAGAAGAAAAGATGAAATGTACCTGGTCCCTTTTCCTTATCATCCTTTGCCTGTGACATGAACCTTCAAAACTTGATCACAAGGTTACTGATGGAAGCTACTTCGTATATCAAGCACGAACAGCTTCCCAAACCAGAATTTGCAGCGGACTGATGAACTTTGGAGGATGAAAGCTATGCACGGTAAGTGTTTGATGAGTGATTCAATGAAGGTGTGAAGAGTGTTTAAGGTATCTCAAGCTCTGAAAGTCTTCCAAAAAGGAAGGAAGCTAGAGGAGAAGGTGCAGAATAGGCACAAACAAGTTGAACTCTGAAAGTAATGTCTGGAGAAATCTCAACAGCATTTCATTATCAATTCAAAGTTGGATTTTACAATGGAAGGAGTCTTCCTTTTTTAGATGAAGGAGTGACTCAAAACGTGCTAAGCAAGCTTCTGCTAGTGTAAAAGAGGCGTGCTGAGGAAGCTACACAACCTAGGAGGCTTGGGACGCAAGGCACAACTTGCCATGTCAATAATCCGAGTGAAGAAGAAGACTCTGCAATTCTGGCGCTTGGGCGCCCCTTTTAGGGGTGGCTGGGGCGCCAACCTGCTTCCTTTTGGTTCCTTGGTTTTCATCCTTGGCAGCCTTCCTTGGTTGTATGTACATGCTTTCTCCTCTTTATTAATGACCTGCAAAAACCATGTAAAGTTATTTAGTAAAGAGAAACATGGTAAGACTTTAGAAAGAAAAGATTAAGTTCTTAATCAACTTCCCTTTCATAGTCTTAGTGTAGTTGATGCTTCTTTGGATGGGAAGTCCCTTTAGGGGTTGCCATCATTCCCTCCCTCTTTAAAAACAATTTTCCTCAAATCGGGAAGAAAGAAGAAACACAACTTTGGTCTTTATTGTCCTCCTGGGTCAAAGATATATCTACAAAAGATAGGAAAAATGAGCATGATGAATAAGAGATATGCAAAAAGAAGAATATGAAATGAAGGCCTTGTGACAAAAATGTGATTAGAAGAAGTCTTGGCCATTTTGATTTTACTTTCTTTGGAACATTCCCCATGATGAAATGAAGAATCAAAGAGATGTTTTTGAAAAGAAGAAAGGTAAAGGTATTTACCTGCTAAGGAAGGAGTTAATATCATGCATACCTTTGTCTCCTTCTTCTTTTCTTGAGAAGGTTGCTTGTCCAACCTAATTTCTTGTTTTCTTTCTTTTTCAATTTTTTCTTTGATTTTTATCTCATCCTCTTTCACTTGTTCAGGTGTAAGAGGAATCAAAGTGATTTTATTTCCTTTATGGAGGAAAGTTATTTTGTTGGTATAGCCATCATGAGTGAAACTATGATCATATTGCCATGGCCTACCAAGTAAAACATGTCCAACATCCATTGGAACAACATCACATAAAACATGTTCTTTATTCTTTATATTTGCCAATGGATATTGGAATGAGTACTTGTGTGTTGACTATTATTTCTTCATCCTCTGTGATCCACTGAAGTTTATAAGGCTTTCGATGAGAAATAGTAGGTAAGGCTAATTTGGTCACCACTCTAGAACTACAACAATTGCTAGAAGAACCACTATCCACAATCAATGAACAAGTGTTTTCAAAGATTTTGCATCTTGTGCGGAATTGGTTCTCCCTTTGAGATTGTTCTAGTTCTTTGGTTTGACTTCCAAGAAGTCTTCTAACCAACAATAACTCACCTTCACAAGGTAAGGCTTCTTCCTCAGATATGGAAGTATCTAAATCACTAGAAGAATCTTCATTTTCTCTTTGGTGGTCCAAGAGATAAGTAAATCTTTTGTGAGGACACTCAGAAGAATAATGTCCTCTCTCTCCACACTTAAAACATCCAGTCTCTCTACCCCTTGTTTCTTTTGAAGATTCTTTGTGAGAGGTATTCCTTTCTTGTTCTTTCTCTTTTTCTTTACCTCTCACTTTCTCTTTCTCCTTTCCTTGAGGTTTGTCATACCTCATTGGACTACCCTCCCTCTTAGAATCTGTCTTGTACTCGGAGGTGTTAGGGTAATTCCTTTTAGTGGAAGCTTTTCTTCTAAGTTGTTCTTCCACTCTCACACATAGCTGGACAAAGTCATTTATATCTAAGTAAGGTAAGAGTTCTACCTTATCTCTAATCTCATAGTTTAATCCACTCTGAAACCTAGCTATGGTGAATCTATCTTCTTCCTTTATCCCCACTCTCAACATGAGTAACTCTAATTTTTGTCTATATTCTTCAACACTCATGTTTCTTTGTTGAAGTCGATGGAGCTTGTCGATGACTTCTCTAGCATAATAGGCTAGAACATGTATGCGATGCAAGGTTGCTTTTAATTCATTCCAATATTGAATAGTGTAATCGCCATGCATACTTTGATCTCTTATGATGGATGTCCACCAATAAAGGGTTGCACCTTGAAAGGTCAAGGTGGCTAAGGTCACTCTCCTCCTATCATATATGTTGTAGCACTCAAAAATTTGTTCAACCTTCATCTCCCACTCAAAGTATTCTTCAACATTATCTCTACCATAGAAAGGGGGAAGGTCAAGCTTAGGTTCCACATGATGGTCTCTATGGTTATGATGACGCCTAGGAGGGCATTGATAGTGATCATAAGGTTGGTAAGTATGGTGATCACTATGTTGGGAATGATCATCATGATCATGATTTTGCCTATGAGAGTGATCCCCTTGTGTGTGCCCTCGCTAATTAAGAGTAAGATTGGCGACCGTTTGTCTCAGTTCAGTCAACTCAGCCTTGGTTCTATTGAGCTCTTCTTGGAACTCTATGTTCTCCTGATCTTGAGTGACATTACCTTGAACACTAGAATGACTCATGCTCGTGAAGTAGAGAAAGTGTTTTCACAAATATTTGAAAGCCTTGCACAAGTATGAATCAAAACTTTTGAAAAGAAGATTTTCTTATTTTTTGTGAATGACTTCTATAGAGAATCTAAAGGTGAAGAAACCGAATAACTCCCAGGAAGGAGAGGTGAGTCACAATGGACAAGCTTAGAAACCTTGTCCTTCCTTGGCCAGAGTGTCTCCTGACGTTTCTCACCCAAGTTTCTAGATAGAAGTCTTTCAAAACCTTTTGGAATGCAAAGATGTTATGCTCCTAGAAACCAAACGAAGGTTTAACTAAATGAAACACACTCCTAAGTATCACAGAGACTTAAAACATAAAAATCAATCAAGCAAGGAAAGTAAATGAATGACAATGGAAGACAATGATAAACGGCCTTATGTGAAAGTGCAAGTGACACTTGTAGCCCCTTGACACACTTTCACACTAAGAGGTGGAAACTAACTATTACAATGTTGCTTAGTAGACTTGGAATTGCTTGAAAAGCATTTTCCCAAGGTACTTGAAGTATGAAGTAAAGAAAATTAAACTTCAAAGGTTCCGTGATACAAGGCTTTAAAAGTAATAAAATGAGCAACAATATGTATACAATGAGAATCTACTAAAGCTTGATGTTGTATAGCTCCAAAGTGTTTGAAAAGTGTGGGGTGAAGAATGGAGAAATGCTGCTGATTGCTGAAACAAAACTGCAGCTTGGAGAACAACCTTTGTATCCAATTCTACAAACTCTCCACTTCCTAGGATGCTACCCTCTTGAAGAGAAATTTCTGGAGCTGGAGCACCTCAACAGAAGTGACACACCACTGCCAAACACACCAAAACCGTGAAGAATGAAAACAGCTGCTGCACCAGAAATTAATTAAGCAAACCAGATTTCAAGTATAGTATGGAAGCCAAAAATGATGAATTCAAGAGAGATACAGCTGGAATAAAAGGTATCACTCAAAAGGAACCTAGGATAGGGTCTAGAACCGATTATAAAATCAATGAAAGACTCAAAAATTGAATTAAAACAGGTGCAGCAAAAGTGTTTGATGAAAAGATGAAACTGTTTGATAAAAGTCCTCAATGAAGTGCAGAATTTCGGGTATTTTCGGTTTGGATGGTCAAAACTGAATTGTTTGGTTTTCTTTTGCTTTTTGTTGATGTTTTAGACTTATTTAATCATATAATAGCATGTGGAAACTTGAAACCAGCTTTTGCCAATCCAGAATTGAATTTTATGGCTGGAGAAAGTGCAAACAGCAAGCACATGAGGCAAAATCTGCACTAAAATGGTTAAAAATGAATACAGCAGTGGTGAAAATGAATGGTAATGTATTTAAGGTGTAATTGAGGCTTCCAGCAAACTTATTTCATCAAATAAAAGATGATCAAACACTTAAACAGCAAGCAAAGAGTTGGCAGCTGAAAATCAGTGGTGTAGTTCCACTTTCCAGCAACTATGATGGTGTAGAAACATGAATTTGCAAAATCTGGTAAAAGTGACCAAATGTACAGTAAAGACAACTTTCAAATCCCCAAATAGACTGGTACAAATAGTGGAACAGCACTGAAACATGCAGCAACTCAATTGCACAATTGCAGTTACGGTTTATGCAGAATTAAAAGAATAAAACTGCACCAAAGCTAAGGAAATGGCCAGAAAAATGGGCAATCCCGTGGGTGAATTCAGTGGCAGTGGCTACAAGACTCAAATGACACTTCAATTAACTTCATATCAACAAAATGGAAGTGTACAAACACCTAGGCAGCAAAGAAATTGACTGCAGCAAAATATGACAGGTGCACTTGCAAATTTCAATCTAAAATGGAAGTGAAACTGTGATTTAGTGGCTGGACTGGTGGATGGCCAAATAGACACTTGGAACAAGTTTAAAATGTCCAAATAAACTTTTTCAAACAGAGAAGATGCACAAAAACATGTAAACTCACCAAATCACTGCCTCAGTTGCTTGAAATGCAGAAAAAACACATGAAATTTGCATCAGATTTGAAAAATGGCATAGAATCAATGCTGGTTGGATCAAACAACATATAAGAATGGTCCTATATACTAGATCTAGCTTAGAAAAGATGAGCTAGGAGAATTAAAAATGCCCTAAGACACAATCAAGGACACAGCAGCACGGTGCTAAAGCTGCTTGAATACACAAACCGTGACAATATGAACAGTGCAAAATGAAAATTTTCACAACTGAACCACTCAAATTTGGATTAGGCACTTAACAAAGGTTATAATCAGTTGATAATTGATCAAACACATGAAGCAAAGTTGTTCATAGGTGCAGAATACGAAAAACTGGACAGAATGAAGTTATACCAAATTATGCAGAACTCAATCACTCACTTTGCTCATTTGTGATTCATATGAATTATAATCATTCTGGACACATTCACAATCATAACACAGTCTTGAACAAAGCTTAAAACAACAGAAATGTGGATCTAAGCAGCACACACATGATCAACCCGAGAAAAAGGAATGCGATGCAGAATTTGGAACGAAAATTCAGAGTGTAAAGCTGTCAGCTGAAATTATCCAAGCTAAACACGATAGCAGTGCTTTTTATGATTAACAGATAGCTAGCAACGCACATGCCTCAATCAAAACGAAAAAAATTGAAAGCTGGAATGGAATTACTATATGAACAGCAAAAGCAATGCCATAACAGTACACATGACCGAGACAAATTGAAATGAGAATCAAGCTGAATTGAAAGAAAATTTAAAGGAAGCATCGATTAAAATGAAGAAATAAAAGCTATAGAACAGTGAAATGGATCAAACATTCACAGGACAGCAGAATAAACCGAAGCAAAGATTGAAAAAGAAAAATTTGAACGAATGGAACAATACATGACCGAATGAAGTAAAGCTATCACTTAGCTCTTGATGCGTGGCTGGAACAGCTGGCTCTTGATGCCGAATGATGGAAACTACTTCGTATATCAAGCACGAACAGCTTCCTAAACCAGAATTGGCAGCGGACTTATGAACTTTGGAGGATGGAAGTTATGCACGGTAAGTGTTTGATGAGTGATTCAATGAAGGTGTGAAGAGTGTTGAAGGTATCTCAAGCTCCAAAAGCCTTCCAAGAGGGAAGGAAGCTAGAGGAGAAGGTGCAGAATAGGCACAAACAAGTTGAACTCTGAAATCCCAACAGCATTTCATTATCAATTCAAAGTTGGATTTTACAATGGAAGGAGTCTTCCTTTTATAGATGAAGGAGTGTCTCAAAACGTGCTAAGCAAGCTTCTGCTAGTGTAAAAGAGGCGTGCTGAGGAAGCTACGCAGCCTAGGAGGCTTGGGACGCAAGGCACAACTTGCCATGTCAGCAATCCGAGTGAAGAAGAAGACTCTGCAATTCTGGCGCTTGGGCGCCCCTTTTAGGGGGGGCTGGGGCGCCAACCTGCTTCCTTTTGGTTCCTTGGTTTTCATCCTTGGCAGCCTTCCTTGGTTGTATGTACATGCTTTCTCCTCTTTATTAATGACCTACAAAAACAATGTAAAGTTATTTAGTAAAGAGAAACATGCTAAGACTTTAGAAAGAAAAGATTAAGTTCTTAATCAACTTCCCTTTCATAGTCTTAGTGTAGTTGATGCTTCTTTGGATGGAAAGTTCTTTTAGGGATTGCCATCAGTTACCTAATAGTTCTCTTGAAGATGAACATATTAAAGAACTTGCCTAGTATACAGAAAGGGAAACGTTCTTTATAGGTGTAAAAAAAAAAATATGAAAAATGAATTTTGGTCTTTCATGTCAGCCACCATAAGTAAGGAAAACTCAACCTTCGTCAATGTGCTCTGCATTTTTGTACTTTGAAATGCAAGGAGCTTTTATTTGAATTTGAAATGAACATTCAAGTTGGTCTTATTCCTTACAAACCTTGAAGAAGGTATATAATAACATAATGTTATTGATACCATTCATTTTAGGATCCGTCTCAAATTTTGGGTCAAAGGAAAAGAATACCTACATTCTTCAAGCAGTATAGTGTTTAGACGTAAGTGCATTATGTACAAATTGGAGTTCAATTCAGAAACACTTAAAGACATGTCAATATCCTCTCCTGCGAAGAAACACCTGTTATTAGAGTAGAACTTTTGTTTTGCGTAGTATAAAATACGAGGGCACATTCACCAGGTTTGGCCCTAACCTGATACAATAAATCAACAAATTTTTAAGATAATTATTTACATGTAAATCTCTTTTAACTGGTTAAGTCTTGCTGAGAAAAGTTGTTATATCCACAACAGTTCTCTCGTCATAAGTAAAATCAAATCAAGGAACATCAATACACCATAATAGTAAAGAGATGTTGGTTAAACAGAAGAGAAAAGATTCTTTTATAACGAAGAACAAATTCTTCATATGCGGAGTAAAGTACCAAAGTGATAAGGGCTTTTAAAATGGATAGTTGTCTTGTACATTACTTGAGCAAAATACCAATTAATTAGAATGAACAGAGAATAAATCTAACACGGAAGAAATATTCCATAGGAATGGTCTACCAATGCAGCATGTTCTGTATATACACAATAATCCACCACTTCATTTTCAAATTTACTGATAAACAAATATAACTAAACAAAAGGCAACATAAATGATAAAATGGATTACATTTGATCATGAAGCTTATGAATGTACTGAACTATTGATCAAATTATTTACAAATTCTTTGACATTTTCATAAGAACTACCACCTTCAGTAAAAGCTCTTATTGCCGAAGTCCTCCACTGAATGGCATTGTTCTTCATTTCTTTAGATCCATTCATTATTTCCTTTATACAGTGCTTCAGAGTTTCTCGTTGCACAACCTTTCTCTCATCAACTAGAGCTCTTGTTCCAATTTTCCAAACTTCTGAAAGAAGCTTTGCATTTATGCTTTGGTCTGACCAATATGGTATTGCAACTGTTGGTACTCCTAAGCACAAAGTTTCTAAAGTTGAATTCCATCCACAGTGTGTCACAAAACACCCGACAGCCTCATGAGCAAGAACTTTCAGTTGGGAACACCATGTTACTACCAAACCTTTCTCTGTTTTTTTCTCAAAATCTTTAGGAAGTTTGGTTTCTTCGGAAGCTCTCACCACCCACAAGAAATAACTAGAACACTCTCTCAAACAACAAGCAATTTCTTCCATTTGCTCGTCACCAAAGGAAGCCACACTCCCAAACGATACATAAACAACAGACCCTGTTGGCTTATCATCTAACCATTCCATGCATTCTTCACCCTTGAATTCTGTGGCCCCATAATCTTGGTCATCTTTCCATTGCTTATCTAAAAACATAGATGGAATGTTTGGTCCTATAGTCTTAAATTGTGGCCAAACCTTCACGATCCAATCTACTATCTGAAAGTGTTTTCTAGTCACTACATGCGAGAAATTGGAGAAAATATATAGATATATACATAATATTATAAGAAAAGTTCTATTGTAATATGGTTTTTAGTATAACTTCGATACAAAAAGTGCAAAACATTGAAAGAATAAACATTTAAGTTAAACACAATCTATATATTGAAATTGTTTGGTTGTTACCTCTTTTTCCAGCTCATAGAAGGTGTTGCATAGGATCCAATCAGCTTTGTGAATACTGGAGAACTGAGAAACTTCAAAATCAAGAAAAGTCGAATCTTCACCAAAGAAGAAAGAAGGCATGTCCTCAAGATAAAGTTTAGGCATGGCTGGGAAGGAAAACTCGTCTTCTTTGAGTGGAACCTGCAACTTCCCCAAGTGAACATGATAGTATATGCTATTCACAACCATGTTTTGAGTTAGATAAGCTGCAACAACTATACCAAATCTCTTGGCAACTTCTGGTGCCCAACTGAGGAATGAATCATAGACAACACAATCAACATGGTCGTCATCATCTTTTGATCCACCAAGTTTCTCAAGAAGCTCAGAAAAAGTGAGTGGCCCAACTTGCCAGAAGCGTTCAATATAGGCTTTGAAGCAACCAGCTTCTTTTAGTCCTCCATTGTCAAACCCATCAGAGATGGTTTCAAGGGCAATAGAAGGAGGCAGAGTTTTCAAACTATTGTAGTAGAAACGAGTTGTAACGAGAGTTATTCTCACCCCTTGCCGTTCCAGTAGTTTTGAGAATTGAAGAATGGGATTGATGTGACCTTGAGCTGGTAATGCAAGTACCAAACAGTGTGCTCTCGTAGCCATGCTTTTCTTCACTAGTTTTTGTGGTGATTCTCAACTTTTCATGAGTAGACGGTGGAGAGGTTGAATGCGTAGACGGTGGCGTCTTGGAGGATGAAACGGGGTTTGGTGGGGCGGAGGATGAAGATTACGAGAGGACGAGGAGGATGAAGGCGAGGATGGCGGCAAATACGAGGTGGAGGAGCTGCTGGCAATCCTGGTTGTGGTGGCCGTAGGGGTGGGCAAAGTATACTGCAGTGCACTATACTATAAATAAATATTTGTAGTTAACTACAAAACAGTTCACACCTAAATTGAACTGAATCAAAACATAGTTCGTAATAGCCGAACTGTTTTTAGTTCAATCATAGTACAGTGCTGAGAAAATCACAGCTCTTGTTCACAAGCGCTATGTCACGCTTCGGGACGCCAAGCAGAACCTCTTCTTCTTCCCATGGTAGCCATCAACGAGGTGCAGATGAACCTCCAAGTTATGCGCACTCACCAGATCCACGTTCCCCTTCACGAACGGACTCTCTCTGTGATCCAACGCAATCTCTGTCCCCACGTGCGCATAGCTCAGAACGGCCAAGGTAGCACCGAGACTGTGCCCGGTGACGGTGATTTTTATCTCTTCGTCTTTGTAGTAGTTAAGAAGACGTTTAACCTCTGAGAGTACTTGTTCGCGAGCGGAGAAAGAGCGGTAACCTAGGTGAGTGGGATGAACGAGAGGTGTGTGAATGAGTGTGGTTGGTTGGTATAACTAAATGTGAATATGTAGATAGGTGTGTGCTAGATTCAGGCTGAGGAGAATGTTTCGTAAATGGTGCATTATATAGACAACCACAATAATTTAAGGGCTGCTACTAAATATGCACAATAGTTTTCATCATAAATAGATAAATGTAATGAAAAATAAAAGTGAAAAAGAAAGACATTTTAAAGAAAATGAGATAGCATAAGAAAGAAAACAGAATTTGAGATTATAGAGAGAGTGATCTATTTTCGACAGAAACATGATAACTTTGCTTTTGCGTTCAAACATATGTGTCAAACCTTGTAGTATACGGAAAGTTGATCAATTGTTAATTTATATTTAAGTTCAAGTGATATTGATTATTAGAGAAATTTTAATTATGATTAAAGAATAATATAAGATACATAAATGATTAATGTGGGTTTAGAATGGAGGGTCCTCTGATTGCTATAATATTTTTTTTTCACATGAATAACAATTTTCTTCAAGAATTAAGATTCTTGCTGACTCTTCTGAAGACGTTTAATTTCATATATAAGAACTAAATACCTTGAAGAAGATGATTGGTGTTGCTGATTTGGAATGATTTATATGTTGACCATCAAAGATACTTTTGTTCATAACAATTTTAGATTTTTCTGATAATTTTTTCAAATATGATTATAATTTCTGACATTTAAGATTTTCGTTCTTCACACGAAAACTTGTAGTAATGAAAATTTTCCAGATCTTATGATGTTTGTTCTTCCCTGAAATTGATCGAAGTGTCTTGGAATCCAGCTGACATGTTGACATGTGATAATGCAAANCTCACTAATAATCCCTGTTAATTGTACATTTACAAAGCAGAAGTAAATAGCAAAGCAGACTTCCAAAANTTTTCAAATNCAATTTGTGATCAGATTTCAACTCTTTAATATGTTCATTTCATTTATTTGGCAGCATATATTCCTCACTAATAATCCCTGTGTGATGGAAAAGCAAACTTCTAAGTGGAAGGAAATTTGATGGCCAACACTTTAACACTATGAATTTCTCTCTGAAAGCATTAAGCTTTAATAAGAAAAGAGCACTAAGAAAAAAACAGAAAACAAATGGGAATTACACCTAACCTAAGCTTTAATAAGAAAAGAGCACTAAGAAAAAACCGAACACAAATGGGAATTACACCTAACCTATGAAATCAAGTGTGCAACATGATCTTCTACTAATTGCCTCTATTCACATGTTTTATTGTATAAGGATTCGTGTCAGATTAATGAATGGAAAAGGTGAAAAATTTAGACTTAGATTTCACAAAATACTCCATACTTTTCATATTCATGTTGTTCATTCAAACTAAAATCTAAATTAGAAAAAAAATCTAGCAAATTTAATAATTTCAAATTGAATTCAATTAGAATTATTCAATATGAAATTTGTTCTAATTGGTTGAAAGAATAAAAATATTTGAATTAGCATAAAATTAAAATTTTCCCATTATACTTTTAAATATTTAACTAAAATTATTTTTAATTATTTAGTACTGAAAAAGTCATATATTTATAGTATGTCAAAATAGATTGATAAAATAAGAATTTAATTCAAATACAACACAGATTACGTTCTTAATTGTAAGTTTCATATTATGAATTGTTAACTTTTGTGGTCATCACCATTTTAAAATTCATAAACAAAATGTTTTTTTATTCATTTCTAATTAAAAATGACTTTAAAATTAGTATTTGGCGCTTAAGTTGATTATTTCTAATGCATTTCGTCTTTACATCTTTCTCCTCTTTTCTTATCTCGTAATTTATTATGTCTATTATGTTTTTCTTGTTTTTGGTTCTTACATGTCTTATATCCACTGTAATGTTGAATCATTGTTATATCATATGTTTTTGTATAATGCACTCATTGTACAAGACCTTATTTTCTCTCTCTTTTCTTAAAAGAGATTTTATATATATATATATATATATATATATATATATATATATATATATATATATATATATATATATATATATATATATATATATATATATATGAAAAGGAGGGTAAAAGAAGAAAAATTATGAAAGGAAAAAGTTCTTTTAACAACTCTTTTTTGACAATTTTTTAACAACACATACGTGACAATTTATGATTGGTTCGTTTCAAATATTTTTCTAAACAGACCAATAAAATGATTACATGTGTCCTGTTGTCAAAAAGTTGTTAAAAAGAGTTGTGAAAATATCACATCATGAAATGAGCATTACTCTGATAGGTAAGCAAAGGAAAGAGATACAAAGGAAAGAGATACAGGAAAGTACGAGTAAGATGCAGATAGCAATAATAATAAGGGTAAAATGTGTAGTTGTCCAACTCTTCCTAGATTGATTTCAGATTGGTGTAGAAGTCGGTGACGAAGAGCGCACCTTATTTGAGAGAAAAGATTTCTTCCTGTAACTTAGTGACACGAATCAAATCTCCTTGAGAAAATCGTTTGCGCCAAACATCAGTGGCTCGCTCAAAAAACACAACACTTTGATCGATTGAGGGAGAAAGGGAATTAAGAATCCATGACATTAACAAAGTGTTACATCTTTCCCAAGACAGGTATAAGGGATCGGCGATTGTTGGGATGGAGATGGCGCCGTTAAGAAAGCCCATCTTGTTTTTAGAAATAAGGGCCATGTGGAAGGAATGGGACCATGATCGGAAGTTGTTGACATAGAGAGGTGGAGAAACCACAACAGATGAAGGACTCTCACTTGGGTATATGTAGAAGGGGCTTGAAGGAATTTGGTTAGGATCAACAACTGGAGGGGGAGGTGGAGTGTCTTCCTCCTCATTTTTGAAGGAGCTGGAATCGGCCATGAGTAATAATATCAAACATTTGTTATGCCATTTGTGTAAAATAACAACAAAATAGATCCTTAATGTCTATCAACAAAAATGTCCATTATACAATGTTCATCATCATGTACATCATAAAAAATAACATATTCAAATATTCATTCTTAAACAATAAATATGCATATCACAGATATAATCACAATGGATATGCATAACATATACTTCAAGCACAAGAAAATATATACACAACAGTTTTGGTTAATGTGTGCAAGAAACTATAAAAACATTTATGTAGTCATCATAAAAAATACACAAGGGTTTGGGTTTAGCTTTCACATAGCTCCCCCTATCAATACTTATCTACCAACATATACTCTTATCCCAGATTACTTCCATTTCAAGGACTTGAACAACTCGCAAACCAACTTATAATAGACCCCAAATGCTTTAAACTAGTTTACCATACTTCTCTCACAATTTCACTACCTGAGACCTCATTTTTAGACCAAAGTGACCTACAACCAAGCTTAACCATTATTTCCTAACAATTCAATTAACCTAACTACTATCACAAACACCAAATCCATAGTCAATAACACATCCAAACAGATTCAACATATATTACAACATTCATCATCACACAATGCATCAATTAACCATCCCAATTCATACAAAGACAGATAACTCATACTTTTAACTATGTTCACACAACTTAATTATATTCTTCAACTAAAGCAATCATCAATAAAGATTACTAGCTTCCCTCACCTATAGAATTCTTCCACAAATGTATATATCCCCGACAGTTTCTTACACCACAAGGAACTCCTAAAAACACCTACAAATCACCGATTGGTGATTGGAGAAAGATTTTAGAACCTAAATTGAGTCAAGAGTTGAAGAAGGAAACTAATTGACACATGCAAACAAGTTCTCTTTGCATGATCAAGGATTTCAGCAAAAAATACCAAGAAAAAGAATGAAAACTTACCTGCTCTAAACAACAAATTGATCAGTTGAAGTTGAAGACCTTGACGCAGTATCGTTAAGGTACCTCCTGATTGTCAAACAGATGATCAAGATGTTAGAATGCTTTGAAAGATGATAGAGAGGTTAAGAGAATAGTGTTTTAGAGATATAGAAAGTGTTTTAGATAATGATACGAGTTTAGAAAATTCTATTTATATTATAAAATTATTTATAATAAAATACTCAATCTTATTATTTTAATACTCATACAACTCTAATACTTTATTTTATAGGTTCTTAAAATAAACATAAGAAACATAAAAAGTGAAAATAGGGTTTTAGATAAATTTCCAGAACCAATTTGAAATCACCGAATTACTTTAATCAATTGTAAAAATTAAAATATGTTTGAAATCACAATTTTCACCAATTAGGTTACTCTAAGATTACAAGGTTACCATCTACATAGATATGCATTTCCAAACAATAGTCAGGAGTATGATTTGACAATGTGCCAACCAAAAAACAGAGAATCAGAGGAATATTTGGAGCAAACAACATATCTACCTATTAAGAGATATTTGCAATAATATTCGGATAAAAAAAAAATACAGAATGAGAAAAATCAGATTTGACTAATTGCTAAAATAATGTAGCTTTAATTTATTACACATGTTTAGAGGGATTGAAACTACATATTTGTAAATATTAAGAATGAATACAATTTTATTAAGAATTTTGCAGCAAAATTTTTAATGCATTTAGGAATTCAAAACATTTAATCTTGATGTTTTTGCTGCATACAAATTAATGTTTTTGCATCTTATACTTTCTTCATACACCTTACCTTATACATTTCCAAATTGAGTAATTGAGAAAATTATTTAAATTTTTTATTTTAGTGTTCTATATATGTAGTTTGTTTTACTGGATCTCTAAATATTAAATTTTGAAAATTGTAATCGATCATATGATTTAAAATATGCTTATTTAAATAAACAATTTTAAATTTTTAAATTTTATGAAAGAATAATTCAAAACTCCAACTATAGGAGAAACCTAAGATGATGAGAGGGTATATAGAACAAAAGCAAAATTTAACATATATATAAACAGAAGGATCCACACTTATTTTTCTTTGTCTGTCTCATCAATTTCACATTAAGCAAACAAACCCTTGGTGATGTTGCTATCGTAGTAGTTTTAATCTTTAGTAGTTCTTAGGTTCATGAAGCATGGTATTTTATTATGTGATCTTAGTGTGTTTGAATATAAATTACACGGCATAAAAATACAATTTTCTGCTGTCATTTTTTTTCATAATTAAAACTAGCAATTAATTCAATGAAAAAAAGTTCCATACAAACATAAACATGAAAACTATAGAGATGAGTTAGATTCATAGAGTAGCATAGAAACAAAAATTCCAAAAAGATAAAAATGTTCCACGAGTACATGCCTTTTCAAATTATATCTCAACCTTCTAATACTTTGATTTTGTCTTTTATCATAAAGCAAACAAATGGATGAGTTAATACCCACTAGGGTTGAGCCGGTGAAGCTTATCTTGATGAATTTTTGGTTGGAGGCAACATGTTCATGGGTAACATCATGTGTAAGAGGATCTATTAATGGAAAGTTTACTACTACTAAATGTCTCTATTCATATTTATATTTATTGTAGAAAAGGCGTCTCATAATATTTCATACTTTTTATATAAATGTTTTTTGATTTCTTAGTTCTTGTTCATTGAAACCGAAATCTAAAATTAGAAACACATCTAACAAATTTTATAATTTCAAACTGAATTCGATTAGAATTGTTCAATATTAAAGTTTGTTAACTTTTCAAATAATTGGTTGAAATATAGAAATATTTGAAAATTATTTGTACAACTATTATACTAAATATTTAATGTAAATATCTCAAATTACTACACTAACAAAGTTTTTTAGTTAAACTGTTAACGGAATAATTATAAACATACATACACTTTATCTTTCTTTTCATCATGCATACAAAATAATATTTTTGTTAGAAAATAATGACAATAACTTTTTTTTTTCAGAGTTAATTGTTACATGATTAAAAATATGTATGTTATAATAAATGTTTTGCAGGTTACTAACATAAGATAACTTACAAATTTTACACTATAATGTGTCAAAATTAAACTAATAAGATAAGGTGGTTGAACTAAATTGTTTTGGAATATAATAAAGTAGCATTCACCTCAACATTGAACAAATTTAACACGTAACAATCAAATGTAAGAGAATCTGAAGCTTTTTACAGGAGAACGGAAATATATAAACAATTAATAATAAACTTTTCATGAAAAAATCCTGATCACATGCACAATCTATTGTGAGATTGAGACTTTAACACAAACAAAATTAAGAGATTTGGCCACACGGTTGATTATGAGGCACTAACCAAATTAAAAGCCCCTTTGTATCTTAAATGTGGTTGAAATATACTTAAAGTTTTCCTATTCTGCTTTCATAGTAAATCGTTATTCTCTTTTGTACACTAGTAGAAAAATAGGTTTTTATAACAGTTTATATTATGACGAATAAAACTTATCTATTATAACAGAGGTATATTATAACGTAGTTTGATAAATGAGTTATAATATGAAAAATGGTGGTAAATTTGTAAATAAATTTAAGAGATATTATAACGTAGTTTAGTAAATCAATTATAATATACAGGAGGGTGGAAGTGCAAAGATGTATTATAACGGAGTTTTGGAAATCCGTTATAATATCTTTCTAATTTTTTACGTTTCCCTCTCATATGTCTAGTTTTATCATGTTGGCTCTGAGTCTCGATCTTCTCTCCTCTACTCCAAACCCTTGCATATTTCTCGTTCCATCTCAGTCTCGCTTCTCTCCTCCGTGCTCTGAGGACAGTCCTCCCTCTGCTGCTTCTGAGACTGGCGTCTCTTCGTCAAAATCTCCAAAGTGTGATCAAGTAGGTTTTATGATTCATAGTTCACATAGTACTCTTTGCTTTTTCCTAATTTTTTACATTTTTCTTCTATTAATTTCACTAATTTCTCCTAGATTCATGGGGATTGTGTTTGGATTGGCGGGGAAACTGTTGTTCGTCGGGGCGAATTCGAGAAGTTGTTGTTCGTAAGAGGCGACCGTGGAAGAAGGTGGTATTGCTACACTTGTGGAGGCGATCGAAGATGGGTCGGTGAAGGGGAAGGAGTTCGTTATTCTGACTCTTGCTCAGCTCTGTGCTCACAGTGTTAACAACAGAGACTTGCTTGTGGATTCCTCCTCTCGTTGCTNTTTCTCAAAACGACTCTGTTCGAGCTAAGCACAAGGTATGTTTATCTGATATTAGGGTTGCTTTTTTTTTTTTAATTTTCCTTCATTTTTAATATTCTTTTTGTTAATGTTGATATTAATATTTAGGGTTTAGTTTCCCCTTTATCAGAATCTTGCTTTCCGCGACCATAGGCAAGTGCCTGAACTTTTTCTGANTTTTTTTGTGGCGTGTTCGAATTTTGAGTTCTTTTCTGCAATAGGTAATTTGGTTATTGGTTATGCTCTTGCTCCTTTTTCTTCAATTGAGTATATTTGATTCTCATTTTTAGCTCTTGTGGAAAGCGTTTGATAAATGANATTTACTGCAATTTTTCTGGTGTAGGTTCGATGGTAAGGATTTCCTGAACAGGTGGAAGGGTAAGAAGATAATGTTTGTGGGTGACTCGCTGAGTCTCAACATGTGGGAATCACTATCCTGTATGATTCANNCGTNGGNGCCAAATACCAAGAGCAGCTTTTTGAGGAAAGAATCACTGTCTACTATAACCTTCCAGGTTTGCTTTTGTTTTACTTTTCTTTTTATAACTTTGTCTCATTTCTGGTTTTTTTGTCAATCACCAGGCGTCACTCTATACGATCCTCCCTCTTTTTCTTCATTTTTCATCTCCTTGTTTGTTTCTCTATCGCATCATGTGACTTCTTTCTTTCATAGTTTATGCCGTGTTNGTTCTTCCATCATTAATTAAAACTTACGACATGCCTTGCATAAGAAAGCACAAATATTAAATTAACACATTATATCTATATTTCAAGTAAATGAAATACACGAACAAAAATAACGTTACTCATTCTAAAGAGAACGACTCTGCCACATGTTACACGTNCAAAAGTGCATCACTCCATAACACGAAAACTATATGGCTGCTTGGCAAAAGATAGAATTAGCCTGAAGTCTTTTAATCAGCAAATTACTTGGTGACTCTGTAAGCCTGCAAAGCAAAATCAAGTTTAGTCTGTGCATGTATAACACCCAAATGATTGTATGAAGTATTTTAAATTTAAAACAAGGCTCACCTTCACTCTCTTCAGTAGCTCTTTGGCATTGCTGTCCTTCCTGAAGTGTTCCCTCACAAACAATATAATCAATATAATCATAAGTTGGGGATAAAGTGAAACTTAACTTCCCCCCTCAGAACTAACAATATAATCAAAATAATTTCCCAAACCCAAAACTTAATAATCTAAATTATGGTTGAAAATCACAACCCCAGCAGAGATTTTCATGATTATATGGAAAGAAAACAGAAAAAAGTAGTTCTGTGTGTACCTGTGCCCACTGAGCTGTGTCCATGGATTTAAGAAGAGAATGGGAAAAAGGAAAAGCTAGGAGTCCTCAGAGAAAGAAAAGAACACCACTTTTCTAGAGAGTGTTAAAAGCGTGTAAAGCTTTCAGAATTGGGATGTAGTGGTGGTTCCATCCATGTGTTGGCCAACTAGCTAGCTATATTAGTATTACACATGAAAGGGTAGCATTGTCTTTCGAAACCCTTACTTTTATTTTTTTATCACTTCTTTCATTTTTCTCTATTTTTTTCTTATCTCTTGCTTCCTTTGTTACTACACCACTCACTGTATTTTTTGCTCTGTCCTTCTTTTCTATACCCATTTTAGACTCCACGACGAACCTTCTCAAAAATATATTTTTTCTTAAATTTAATCACTCTATGTCATAAATTATGACATATGTCATAAATTATGACTCCACGACGAACTTTCTCAAAAACCTCTTACTTTTCTACTTAACTTGTTTTTTGTGTTTTCTGATTATTATGTTACTATAACTCCAGTACCTTGAAGATGTTCAGCTGACAGAGTTGATTCAAGAACTGTCAACTCTAGCTAATTCACCAAGCTGGCCAGCCAGGCATGGTTCCGTCCTTACAATATCTTCCCTCATCTTTGGTAATTATAAGCAGAAATCACTTTCCTAATTCATTATTATTTAATATGTGTGCTTTTGTGTTTATGTATTTATAACACTTTTAAGCTAATAAATTTCCACTTCATAATGTTGATTTCAGGTGAAAGATAAAACCCTTGTCACTAATTTTAAGATTGTTTTGCTAATGTTGTTTTGGAAAAGCAGCAAAGGCCTAAGTGATGTAGTGGTGGCTGATCATACTTGTTCTGGGGAAAATTGCTCTTACTACCAAATTGGAGATGTATTTATTTGTGAGAAGACTGGACAAGTTCATGGTGGAAGCATTATCTATGTTAATGCTTCTACGTGTTTTAATTAAAATTTTTTACATTAAACTTTAAATCCTTTGGCTGAGTGGAACTTATAATTTGCGCTTTGTAGTTTGTGACGATACGTGTAGAGATGTAATTATGGATCCCACAGACGAGCTTTTGGTATGTACAATATCAGGTCAATGTTTTGATAGATTGTTGTCACCTTCCGAAATGGAGTCTGATATTGTAAGTGTGAATGTTCTTTAACATGATATTCAATATTGTTTACTGCAATACATATGCATGAAAAATGATCTTTTTAAAGGGGTTAGTATATATAATAAATTTATACCCTAACAAAGTTAGGCTATTTATAAAAAAATAAGGTAATGGTTGCTTAGTTAAAGATTATAGAAAAGGACATCCTTATACGTTAATCTCATTCAGGAACTTCATCTACTAGTAGAATTAGACACATATTAGAAATCTACCTACTATTTGTGGAATGCTGACGAATGTCTACATAAACAAACAGACACGGATAGGTTCAGACCAACAATTGAAATCTGGATCTTTCTCCATGCCTCAATAGACATTGTTATATCTGTAAGTAGGTAGCTAGTTGCGCTAGAGAGTGGAAAAGATTTATAAAAAAGAGAAGGGGTAAAATGTGTTTGAAAGAGAAAGAAAGGGAAATGAGCCTTCAAAAGATAGCCATTTTTGGACCAACTACATTCAGAATTATGCAGTGTTTGGGGAAATATTGGGAACATTGTGAATAGAGTTGGCACTACCTACCTTTAACTCAGAAGAGAAAAAAGGAATTTAATTGAGAGAATCATTAGAGTAAGTGGAAGTCAGAAGGTTGCCCACACTCCCCCTTTTAGGGTTTTTAAATTTTTTTCAAATCAAATGTTTTATTTTTCTGAAAGATTAATTAGATATTTATGTGTTGAAAATGCTTTTTCACATGCTTTTGTGCTTTATACCGAATGGCCACATAGATGGCCTTCCATTGGAAGTATGTGTAGAAAGAAGAGGATATTCATAAATATTTATATTCTCTTGGGACTTTTGGATTAGGACTTATAGCTCCTCATATGTGTCGTAGTAAAGTAGTGATCACATGCACAACCATCTTTGAACTTATGCACATCCTCGTGTATAAATAAACGATGGTGCACAAGAGAAAGAAAGAGAAAGCCGGCCATAGTCAAAATAAAAAACTTAAACTACAGCTTATCTATACTTTTTTAAACTTAAAAAACTTAAATCACTTTTACTAAAAACTATTCATACTAATTAATAGTTCAGTTTAAAATTACTGATCTATTTTTATTTTGCCAAACTTCTTAAATTTTTTAAAAAATCCTAATATCATTATAGGAATCCACTTATAAAATACCGAAATTAATAAAATAGAAACAAAATAAAATAAACCCGATTACATTGTCTCTAACATTTATAGCACAAAAACTTTAATTAGCATAAGTCTTTTTCCTCTCTCGCGTCTCTATCATGCATCTGAAGCATCTGCAACATCTGCTACCGTATAACCAAAAGTTATATGATCATCGCAAGACACACACAACCACAAACAAAGAAATATGGGTAAACCACCATAACACAACCAATAACGATAATGAAATGTACGAGATAAGTAAGCACTACTTAATAATAATACCATTCATCTACAATGTTACCCATACTCACATAATTGTTTCTATACTATGAACATAATTAGTATCCTCATTAACTATAATGTGACTATATCCAACGCTCACCCATTCCACTTCCAACGCTCACTCATTCTAATCATCAGTCGAATTTCTAAACGAGCAACTAATTTCATTCTCTACCAATCTCATTCATTCATCATTATCTAAATGCTCATTCAAAAATATAATTATGTTCAATAGATTTCACTCAAATAATAAATAACAAACAATAACAGAATATAATTCAATAACAATCCAAAATAATAAATCATGTATTATTTTAATCAAACATTATAATCAAATTTTAAATTTATCAACATAAATACCACGTGAGTTCTACTCCAATAATAGATCAAAAGAATTAAATAATTAACATTTAATAATAAACCAAAAACAAATAAACATTTATTGATCTAATTAAAGATTATAACCACATTATTTTTCTCCATTATCAAACTAAAATTAGTAATTTCCTAATTAATGATTATAATCTCATTATTTTCATCTTTTAAAACCAATTAATATTTATTTCATATTTCCCATTTCGTAAACTAGTAATTAATTGATTTTAATTCCCATTATTTTAATTTCAAAGACATAATCTTTATCATATTATTAATTTTAATTTAGTATGTCTTCATCAATTCCTTGATTAAACCAAGACTTCTTGTGAGTCACCAGGCACAACCAGGCCCAAAGCCCAAAATAGTCCAAACTTCAAACTTGGAGTCTAATTAAGTTTAAGTTGAATCAGTCACAGTCCACCGTCAATGGTGTCAAATTATGGACCTACAGCCCGATTAAAAATTTTATTATTATATTTGGTCTTTACTATTACAATTTACAATTCTGATCATCAATGGATTTCACGGTCCAACTGACCCGACCCAAATAAGTAAGCCCATGAAAGATTCACTAGACCAGCCATCGCAACATCCATACATCCATCGCCGCACCCACCAACGCCTTCCTTGACTCCGCTCATGCAACCATCGACAACCACCCCGGGAACCCAAAACCACCACAGGAAGATCCAAAATCTCGAGAAACAAAACCCGAACACAAAGCAACATGTTCATGAGATCTAACCCCAAAAATGCAACCTCACAAGATCAATTAAAACCCAAGGTTTCAAGATTAGAAATGCGAAAGTAGAAACAAAATCCCCAATTTGAAACCCTAACACAAAACATCATGCGCCACCGCAAGAACGCTCACGAACCGAGAACTGAGACTCTCGTCACCGCAGAGACGCCGGGAATGAAATCCTTGCGTCGTCGCAGAGATGCCGCTACTATGACGTCCACTGGCTGCGAAGATGGATATCACGTCGGAGCAACTGGTTTCGCATCCCTCTCCCTGCAACCAGAACGACACCAGAAACAAGAGAAAGAACAAGGAAAGAGGAACGTCTTTTGCTCCCTTGTGAAACCGAAACAGTACCAGATAATGAAGGAAAGAAGAACGTCTCCCCTCTCTTCCAAGACGAACCTAGAACCAGGAAAGGAAAGGATGAAGGTGAGTGCCCCCTAGCTTCTCGCGCGAGATCAAAGAACCCTCAAACAGAGTTTCGTCGTGGAAGAAGAAGAAGCTAAGATGGGAAAAGTTTCCGATTAAGTGAAAGAAAACGAAGGGAAAAGTTTCTGATTTAAGAATCCGCTTTTGGAAAACTAATTAGGGTAGATATCTAATTGAATTAAACAATTAGAATTAGAATTAAGAAGGTAATCAGAAATTACCATTCACAGGGATTAACATATTAACATTAACAGATTCTTAATTTCTAATTATTCCTAATTAACATTTTTCAGGATTCCAAATCCTTAATCATCCAATTATAATAAAAAGAAACCCTAACCCTTCCTAAATTCTTAATGATAATTAAAAAGAAACTTCAATTTCTCATAAAGTGTTAATTATAATTAAAATAAAACTATAAACCCTAATCTATTCTTTCATCCCAATTTCACTTATCTATAAACCATCATTCAAATATTGATTTGTTCAATTTAAATTATGAAGTCACATAAATAAAAATAATTGAATCATTTTTCATAGTAGAAAGATTACATAATCTCATAATTCTTCAAACAATCACACACTTCAATAAATGTTCAAAACATTCAAAATTACCATCAATCAAACAAATAAATAATAATTTAAGGTAAACTTCCCATACCTTAGCCAATTATAGATCAATCAATAATAGGTCTTCACACTTCTACTATATCTTTTTAAAAGAAAAGATTTCTCTTCTTCAAAGAAAGATGTTCTCTGTTCTCTTTCTCTATTCTCTACGTTCTCCTCCTTTTTTTTTTCTTTCTTTTATAAATTTTTTTTTTAAATAAATCATATTATAATGAAAAGAAACTACCTAGATAGTGCTCCCTATAATATCTCAAGTGGTTTTAAAAAAAAATAACCTCCTACCCTTTTTTGTTCTAATTTTCAACTTATATTATTTAAAGTACTTTTCTTCATTTTCCACACCCTTATTTATAGCTTTCACACCTCAATTACAAAATGGACATTCTTGCCCTTAAGAAAATATAAATAAAATCAAACAATTGTTTCACATGAACCTCTCTCTAAGATCCGAACTCTCTTACATTCAATCCTAAATAAATATTTTTAACAACAAGCCAACACATCACACTAGAATATAACACATCGCAAATTTAACCATCAAACGATAACAAGTGTTACACTTATATCAACAAAATAATATAGAACTTTATGTTCTTCTCAAGACTTGCACACCAACTGAACTACACAACACCTTGTAAACTCACGTAGATTTTAATAAAACATATTTAAGACTTATTTATAAACTCTACATTTTCTCGGGCCTTACAAAGACCATGAATGGATAGAGCTTCATCGGTGAAGATAACTCTGGGCATAGCACAGGAAGCACTTATGCTACAATGGAGGACTGCATCAACTTCTTCCCTTAGACAAATTTTGAGAGATACACAGCTGAACAAATCAAAATTTCGCATTAAAATTTTGACAACTTTGCAAGAGAGCATCGTGTTGCTCCACAGTAAGTGGCAGAAAGTTCATATGATGAGGATTCAATGGAAACTTTCTGACTCAGCATAGGGCTATAGGAAATCTGACTATCATAGGATAAGTGTGTCTTCTGTCTAGTTTGTTGCCTCATTTATGATAAAATGTTTGTTAGTCGTTTGCTGACCGGTGTAATGGTTTAGAATGGCATTCTTTTTACTATAGTTTAATCAAGATGAAATATCTTTTGGAAGTCAATGAAATCAGTCGTTTATGGTTTAATCCTATCTGTTTTAAATTTCTTGATTGAATATGTTTGAATCGATCTTAAATCAACTAAGTGATTGTTGAAGTTGATTATGCACATGTTCATTATTACATTGATTCTTTTGCATACTCACTTCTTAACTGTATAATTTTCTTGCATTACTGTGATACTAAATTGCTTGATCTTCAAAAGATCCTGAAAGGTTTTGTAGGAAACATTGCTTCTGGACTCATTACGGGATTTACTACTCAATGAAGAGCAATGAATTCGACTGGAAATATTGATCAATCGACTATCATGTACAGGGGTTATAAATTCCATTTGTTGGAATTTGATTATTCTGTTGTTTGATCATATTTTATATTGTTTACTTTCAATATATCTCTGTTTCTAATTGATTGATATATCTGTGAGAATACATTGTGAGATTGTTGATGATTGTATCTATGTTTGATTGAATTGTTTGAAATTCTTATTCTGATACAATTCTATCATTGTTGTAAAATGCTCTGAAATTTGTGAAAATTGCATTGTGCATTTGGGTTTTGAATTTAAAACATGCATAATGATAGGGGGACATTACATTATAGTATATATTTTTCACATGCCTACACTTTAAGGGGAGATTTTCTTTATCATGTGAATATCTGTGACAGGGGAAGCATCATTGATTGATTAATCTTCTTTACATTGATGCATCTCTACTATATCATTTATTAGCACATCATTATCATAGAGCATACCTTTTTTACTAATGCACAAAGGGGGAGAAAAGTTTGATTGCTTATTTGCTTTATACTTGATTGCTTGATACTGTTGATTTAAAGTAAATATTGTTTGGATTGTTTCTGATCTGAAATATTTTGAGATAGACTCTTGTTTGCTCTGATATATTGATAAAATCTTTTAATCACTTGCTCTGATACTGTTTGCTTATATGAGCTTTGATATAGTGTGATTACATGATTGATTTTTGTTGTTGTTGTGTACAAACATGGTTTTTATTAATCATGGTTGTGCATCATCAAAAAAGGGGGAGATTGTTGAGATTGTTGATCAGGGAAGCACTGGTTTAGCTAAACCTTAATCTCACAATGTTATGGTTTTTGACGATGACAACACATTATTAATAACACATTTATTGATATGTGTTATGATGAAGGTTGAAAAACAGTTATTTTCATATGTCATTCTAGACCAAATTACGCCCTTTACTACTTAGAATGAGCTTAGAATCAAGCAAAACCCAATAATGAGTCTGTAGAGAGTCAAAAGCTATTTTTAGCGATATTATGCTTGTTTTGCATTGTTTTGTAGCATTTTTGAGAAAGTGAAGAATGGAATTAAAGATAAAGGTCGTAGACTCAAGAAAAGAGAAGAAAATTGAAGAATTGAAGAGTCGACGCACCGCCCAGCGGCAACTTACACCGCCGGGCAGCCCAGGGTAAGGAGTAGGCACCTGGCGTTGGCGTTGGGCGGATTTGCGATTTGAGGGAAACCGCCGGGCGGCAGACCCCTACCGCCGGGCAGTAGTGCGATTTGTGGGAAACCGCCAGGTGCCACACTTATTCCGCCGAGCGGTTGTCTGCTGGGCTTGGGCTTGTTTTCTGTTGCGCTCCTCACCTATAAATAGCCCTATTGCGAGTTTAGATGTATTCTTTTGACAGAAGGGGGCGACCAGACCTAATTTCGCTCTCTGGGTAGGATCTCTTGGATGCTTAGGCTCCTTTTCATCTTTTCTAGGGTTTGTTTTTCCATTCTTCATCCATTTTTCATCTAGATTCACCATGAAAATAGTGAACTAAACCCTATTGTTGTTGGGGGAAACAATGTAATCTTTT
>NW_014543247.1:339860-351771 GCF_000741045.1 Vigna radiata var. radiata | reverse complement strand
AAACCCCCAACAACTCCATTCATCCATTGTTTTCTTCTCGTCAATTGAATCAATCTCTTTTGCATGTTCATATTTTATTCTCACATCCAATTAATAAATTTTTATTTTCAAGTCTTACAATTTTAATTCACACGAACGATAATGCCTTTCGAGTCTCTTGGGAAAACGATACTTGGACTTACCATTTATTATTACTTGATACGATTTAGTACGCTTGCCAATCCGTTAACAAGTTTTTGGCGCCGTTGCCGGGGACTCGAGGTTTACTTTTTCTAGTAGTGTGGATTGATTGAATTTGACTTGGTTGTAATTATTTTTGTTTTATTTTTGTTTAATTGCGTTTTATTTTATTTTTCTATAAAAGTGCTTTTAGGGTTTTTTTCTTGTGTATGCANGAAGCAATCCATACTAGAAGCAGAAAAGACCAGCAACCTCTCTTAGAAGGTTTACTAGAAGGGAGGAGAAGGAGACGTCCTTCACGTGAGAGATCTCTTTCTCCTGAAGCAATTTCGCAGTGTTCACTTGAGATTCCTGTATCAGATTTTGAGGAGATGGCTAACCAACCTCCTCCTAGACGTACGTTGGGGGACGCAGCAAACGCAGTAGGCCCCTGAACTTCATCAGTATAGCGGTTCCAGCTGATAACGCAACCAGCATGGTGATGAGTCCTGCACTCATCCAATTAGTCCAGAATAATCAATTCCATGGGTTGTCGAATGAGAATCCNTATAAGCATTTGACNATCTTTGGTGAGATTTGCAACACTGTCAAGATAACCGGGGTGTCGGATGACAGAGTTAGACTCAGTTTGTTTCCTTTCTCTC
Organism: Vigna radiata var. radiata; assembly: GCF_000741045.1. Classification (NCBI taxonomy): domain Eukaryota; kingdom Viridiplantae; phylum Streptophyta; class Magnoliopsida; order Fabales; family Fabaceae; genus Vigna; species Vigna radiata. Next base: position 350,947 of record NW_014543247.1, on the reverse strand, counting down.
TTGGAGGAAACGCAAAGGATTGGTTGAATTCTTTCCCTGAAGGAACGTTCAGGACTTGGGAGGCGGTGGCACAACAATTTGTTACTAAATTCTTCCCAATTCCAAAAATTAATCAAGGGAAGCTGGAGATCTCTTCGTTCAAGCAAGGGATGGAGGAAACTCTCGGGCAAGCATGGGACAGATTTAAAGGTTTATTGAGGGCGACCCCAGTCCATGAGTTCGATAAGACTTCATACGTACTTGCTTTCCTTGGAGGTTTATGTGCTGATTCCAAGATGATGTTAGATGCCTCAGCTGGAGGTAGCATTAATAGAAAAACGAAAGACGAGGCGTATGATTTGATTGAAGAGATGGCCTTGAATGAAGTATCACAGAGTGAGAGGGGCATACAAAAAGGAGGACTCTTGCATCTTCCTGCTGAAGACGCTGCAGCTGCTCAGAATCACCTTCTCAGCCAAAAATTAGACAAGTTGACGAAGGTCCTCTCCGAACTTCCTAGGGGAATCAGAAATATTTCTCACACATAGCAACTTTGTGACTTATGCGGTGGCGACCATATCAATGGTCAATGTGCTTTCACAGAGGAGATGCAGTAGGATGTAAATTATATGGGAGCCCAATTTCAATATAAGCAAGGAAATTTCAACCAAGGCAATTCTAGCCAAGCTTAGAAAAATCACCCTAGTATTGGGCAGAGCCAAAATAATTCATCTGGACAAGTGGGCAACTTCCGACAGCAACAACCATCTCCCTTATGGCAGAAGGTGAATAGTTTGACTGAGACAGTCAGAGAGTTAAGTGGGAGATTTGATAAATTCTTTAAAATTTATGAATCCCAATTAAATTGTAATCAAGCAAGCTTCAAATCATTGGAGTCATAGATTGGCTAGCTATCGAAAAGGATCGAAACCACTGAGAAGCACCAGTTTCGGGCTAGCACTGATGTTAGCCCAAAGAAGAATGCATAGTTGTTATAGTAAGAGAAAAAAAGAAGACTGAGGATGATCTAGTCAATGAGGGTAGTAGTGAAGACAGAGACAAAGAGATGGTAGGAGCTGAGGAAAGAAAGGAAAGCCAGGAAATAAAAGAGGCTTGTGAGTTCAACATTAGTGGAGGTAAAGAAAATATGCGAGTTGAAAACAGTCGTGAAGTAAATTTGTAGCTTCCTCCCTATGTTGAAAGAATCAATGTTAGTCGTGAAGAAGAGACTGAACTCACCGATGAAGAGGAGGACGCTGCTGTTCAACCGCTTAAGAGGGATCATCCACTTAAAGTAAGAGATCCGGGATGTGTTGAAACCGTTTGATCTTACTGTGACAATGGCTGATGGTTTTGTAAAAATGCCGGTGGGAATGGCGGAAGATGTTATTGTACGAGTGGAACAACTTGAATTCTTGGCAGACTTCATTGTCATGGATATCGAAACCGATGATGAGTTTCCTGTGATTTTGGGAAGGCCCTTCATGGCAACTTCGAAGATGCTTATTAGTGTTTATGATGGGCGAATAATGATGAGGGACGTAGATCACCTGTTTCTTTATAATGGGTATAATGAAAACAAGATCAAAGTGATGAAAAGACCTAGACGTGAGGAGCAGGAGAGTGAAGCCGAGCAAGAAGAAAGCACGTCGGATACTAATTATTCTAATAGCTGTAATATTTTGCAGGCACTAGTGAATAAAAGCAGGAGAGTCATTCACCCAAAAGCAAGAGAAGAACCACTCCGACGGGGAAGAAAAGTGAAATATAAAAGGAAGGAATGGATAATAAAGGAGCTGAAAGAAAAAGGGGAGGTGGACATTGAAGCACCATACAACAGACAAGTCAAGAGGGTGGACAGAAGAAAATTGAGTCGGTGGGACGATGAAGATCCCAACGTGAAGAAAAAGAGTTGAATTGTTGGAAATTACTTTTTGTATTTTTAAGAACAATTTTCATTTTTAGTTACTTTCATTTTTTTTACTTTCATTGGAACATGTAAATTTTGAATTTTTGGAACAATTTTTTGGTAGCATCTACTGAGGGATGCTAAAAATTTTGAAATCCACTGAAGGATTCCAGGAAGGCACACCTATTGATGGGTGTTGGAAGGAATTGCACTTACTGACAAGTGCTAACCAGGTTTGGGTCAGGCTCGTGACGTTAAACAAGCGCTACTAGGAGGCAACCTAGTTTTCTCTCTTTTACCCTTTGCATTTTAAATTTCTAGAATAGGTTGAATTTTTAATTTTAGTGTGTATTCTTGGCTTGAATACTTTTTCTGAAAATGTTTGACTGACTGTTGTGCATGATGGAACTATTTGATGATTATTTGATGTGGATGATAATTGAGTTGTGTTGTATGTGAATATTCAGTGAAACAAATGTGTGATGAATTATGATTGTGATTTTGATGCTAAGCAGGGTGTATGAATGGATTTTGTGTGAGAAAGCATGTTGTGTAAGGTATTGAGCTCTAGAGTTTTTATTGTTGTATGCATTGTTCACAGGAAAACATGAATGATATTGCCTTAATCTTGATGATTGATTGAATTGCATGTTAATGTCATATGATCAAGGCCATTTTTGAGAACCCTTCTCTAGCCAAATTTTCACCCAAAGTGCTTGAAAATATTATACCCTTTTTGAACCTTAGCCTTAAACAGGATGTGAACCCTTGTCTTGAAATTCTTTACCTTGAGTTGGGATGAGCTTAATTGTAAGCGATGAAAAGGTTAAAGTTTGGGGTTGTATGGGGGAAAATTGAAAAGCAATTGAAAAGCATTGAGCTCATATGTTGTGGAAAGAAAAATTCATGAGAAAAATAAAAGAAAAGAAGAAAAGCATGAAGATGGGCTCATTGCAAATGTAAAAGAAAAGGGAAAAAGTTGGGAATGAGAGAGATTGGTGAGAAAGAGAGTGTGCTTAATTGTTAAATATTATGATAGCTCTCTTAACTCAAGGATTTTGTATTCCAGAAAAACCAATTCTTCTTGTTAGCCCAACCTCATTACAAGCCTTGGAAAAGTCCTTTTGATGGCAATTGCATGTAAAGATGTTGATTGTTTGAAATAAATGGCAATTTTGTTTCATGTGACTTGTGAATAATAGAGAGTTGGAGTGTCACCTTAAACACTTGAGTGATTGAGTGAAACACTTGCTTGGTATGAACTGTTAATTTTCGTGAGTGCATTTTTGCTTAGTGGATTGGTTATTCATAATGTGTAACATCTGTTGTGCAACCTCTGGATTGAAAGCATGCATACATCTTATTTTGATTTCACTAAAGATTTGGGATTGAGTAGTCTTGTCATGTATTTTGGGGAATGTTGAAACATTGAATGAAATAATATAAAGCCAAGTTTTGATTTGTGTGTTGTTTTGTTTTGTTTGCTTGAGGACAAGAAAAGTTCTAAGTTTGGAGTGTTGATGAAGGTTGAAAAACAGTTATTTTCATATGTCATTCTAGACCAAATTATGCCCTTTACTACTTAGAATGAGCTTAGAATCAAGCAAAACCCAATAAATGAGTCTGTAGAGAGTCAAAAGCTATTTTTAGCGATATTATGCTTGTTTTGCATTGTTTGGTAGCATTTTTGAGAAAGTGAAGAATGAAGTTGAAGATAAAGGTCGTAGACTCAAGAAAAGAGAAGAAAATTGAAGAATCGAAGAGTCGACGCACCGCCCGGCGGCAACTTACACCGTCGGGCGGCCCAGGGTGAGGAGTAGGCACCTGGCGTTGGCACTGGGCGGATTTGCGATTTGAGGGAAACCGCCGGGCGGCAGACCCCTACCGCCGGGCGGTAATGCGATTTGTGGGAAACTGCCGGACACCACTCTTGTTCCGCCGGGCGGTTGTCTGCTGGGCTTGGGCCTTTTTTCTATTGCGCTCCTCACCTATAAATGGCCCTATTGCGAGTTTAGATGTATTCTTTTGACAGAAGGGGGCAGCTAGACCTAATTTCACTCTCTGGGGAGGATCTCTTGAATGCTTAGGCTCCTTTTCATCTTTTCTAGGGTTTGTTTTTCCATTCTTCATCCATTTTTCATCTAGATTCACCATGAAAATGGTGAACTAAACCCTATTATTGTTGGGAGAAACAATGTAATCTTTTGATACTCTCTTTTATCGAAACTCTTGCTTATTTATATGATTTTCATATGTTTTGATTGTTAATTGTTGAGTTCTCATCTGTGCTTAATGCTTTTATCGTTTAACTCATTCGATAACTGTTGTTTGTCTTTATTGATACGGGGACGTACAGTAATGTCATGAACTGGTGAGTAATTCCTTGATTAAGCAATACCACCTAGAGATAGGGGTAGGACGACCAATTACTTTTAACTTTTACTCTATAATGCTGTATTAATTGTTAGGGAGGCTAGGGATAACAAGCCAATAATTAGTATTAGGCTTTTTTCACTGAGGGATCACGTTAAGGGTAGGTGATGAGTCGATATTTTATTGACTTTACTTAGTTTATTGTGCTAGAATTAATCAGGGAATTGTGCTTAATTTTCCGGTATTTTTCCATTTTTCTAAATATGCTTAATTTGACCGGAAATTCTAATTTTAATTAATTTGAATTTTCTGAGCTAATTATTTGCATTATTATTTGCAGGGAAAATTTTGGAAATACAATTTGGGACATTTGGAGGACACTAAATAAATTCAAAACTTTACAATTAGGCATTTCAAATTTAATTACTTTGAAACTTAGTAGTCTAGATAGCTTTTAATTAAACTTGTAAACATTGGGTCAATTTTTGGCAAAATAGTTTGAGCCCAAATAAAAAACATGACTTGGCACCCTAGGGTTTCAATTTTAGGGTGGACCCCACCCCAATTTTAAGAGACATGGTTCTAGGAATCACCAACATTCCCACCAGCCGTCACTTAACTTTGAATTTGAGCTGGAAAGTTGTTTGAAAAAAATGGAGACGGTGATTTAGAAGCCAGCAGCTGCGGACACACTTGAACACTTGGAGACTTTGGCTGGAACTTGGGAGATGGATTATGGTTGAATGGGTTCACGGTCTTGGAGAGGGTTGAATAAAAATGCTAACTTTCTTTTCCTTTGTGCAGCTGCCGTCACTTTATTTTGATTTTTTTTTTTGGTTGGAACGTTTTCTAGTCTTGGCTGTCACTCAATTTATTTTTACGTTACTTTTGGCTCTTAGAACATTTTTTTTGTTTTGTAAGAACTCTTGAAGATATTCAGCTGGTCCCACGATAATGAACCACGTTCATGTCCTTTCTTTTAGCAAAAAAATTGCACAGTGATGATTCATCTTTCTTGGAGAAAGGCTGATTCAATTTAGAAATGAAAAGCACATAATTAACTTCACGCCTCTGATTTCGTTATTTTTATTTTATTTTTGGTCATGCTTAAGTGTTGATCATCACGGTGGCAGCAGGATTTTATGGAAAAACCCATTCTCCCCTTCGTTTTGTTGTTGCCCTTTTCATTAGATTTTGAGTTTTTTTCTTTATTGAAGCTTTAATCCAACGTATGAGAGAAGTCTCTTTCTTTCTTTAGGAGTTTTTTTTTAGAATGCTTGAAGCGGTAATAGATAGAAAAGAAATAGTGAAACGGTGCTGGATGTTGGTGAGAGGAGGCGCTTATTCCCAATTGGCTTATACACATGTGACCTTTTTACTTGCACACGTTAATTTGAATTGGATGCTACAATAATTTCAATTGGATTCATTTAGTGCAGGTTGTGATTTCCGTTCTGTTAGCTAGTAGCATTGATTTATCCTTAGGCATAAACGGTGATTGATGGGAAGAAAGGATGTCACGGTGTGGCTTGGAGGAAGCAGCACAATGTTTTTAATTCTTGGGAGGAGCACCCACGCCGCCACATCTGATTAATTGTTACTCTTTTAATTTGGTTCAGTATTTTACATTTAATGTTTCATTTCCAAGCATTTTACTTTTTAGTTCAAGTATTGAATTTTAATAGTTTTAATTGTGTTTAGATATTTGTTTAGTCTAGTATTTGGTTTAGCATTTTCACTCTCTGGACTCGATTTTAAAAAAATAACTGCAACCACACCAGAGGTCCAAATGCTACGTTTTATATGTCACAAGAAAGATAATTGAGTCTACTTTCTAGGAAAAAAAACCTCATCTCATTTAGAGCTCTGTAGAAAAAGTTAGGGATAAAACATTGAGCAAAGGTCAGAGCTGTCCAGTTCCAGCGTGAATTTTCGTATTTACTGTAGCAGTTTCGTTTTTACTGTTTTAATTTCATTTTCATGCATGGTGAAATGGTTGTTGCATTTAGTTTCGTTTTAATTACGTTTTTACATTTGTGTTTTAATTTAATTTCATTTTAAATTTTCCGCATTCACCACGCAAACCTTTCACAACCCCCCCCACCTTCGTGTTTGACTTGATTCTGAACCGCAGTTGGTCCTTGGGAGACGACCTAGGGGTCATTCCCTAGCTATACTGCATTTCTAATATGCAATTAAATTTGTATGGACCGCGACATCCCATCAGTAGGCTAAAAAAGTTGCATGACAATTAATTAATCAAGCTAATAATTCAAGAGGAGTAAATAAGAGAGAGCGGATAAGATGAAATTGTAAACCCCCAACAACTCCATTCATCCATTGTTTTCTTCTCGTCAATTGAATCAATCTCTTTTGCATGTTCATATTTTATTCTCACATCCAATTAATTAAATTTTATTTTCAAGTCTTACAATTTTAATTCACACGAACGATAAGGCCTTTCGAGTCTCTTCGGAAAACGATACTTGGACTTACCATTTATTATTACTTGATATGATTTGGTATGCTTGCCAATCCGTTAACATGTTACATGTTAAACTCTTTACTATCTATGTATTCTTGAAGAACATGTTTGTGTTGATTTTCAGATATGTATGCATATTCACTGTCTTTTCTACATGATACATCATTTGTGATTTCATAACATATATTTCAGAAAAGAAAAGCACATGCAAGTTTTAAGTCGACTTCATTATGATGTAAGTCGATTAAAACTTGTGACTTTGCACAGATTTTCAAAAACTGTGTTATGAGTAATTTTGCAATGAAAAGATTTTCAAAACTGAAATGAAGTGACATAGTCGACTACATGCGAAGGGAATTCGACTTAGTTAGTTATGTTTTGAAATTCTGTTAATGCTTGTGAACTATAACGGCTATATTTTGATTATCTGTTCAAGAATTTATTAATCAATTGAATTTAATGTGTAATTTGTTGGGAAACAGGTAGGCTTTGTTTTAACACCAAGAGGGGGGGGGGGTGAATTGGTGAGTTTTCAAAATCAGAGTCCTTTCATAATCTTTAAATCAAAGTACAAGACTTTACAAACTTTCTTGAATCGCAAGTAATAGAAAATTAAGTGCAGCGGAAAATCAAAGTGGACTAGGTGAATTGTAAAGTCGACTGAATGTAAAAGAGTAGGGATAGAGAATTCAAACACAGGTTTATATACTGGTTCGGCCTCAATGCCTACATCCAGTGTCCTTCCAATACCAGGAAGCAAATGCACTATAATGGTTAAGGTTTTTACAACAAGGCTTTTATAGAAGACCTCCACGTCAAAAATATAAAACACCACTCTAGCCCTCTAACCAAAGTATAGGCAAACAACACAGCGAGACTTGCAGCAAGATGTCCCCTCTCCTGCAATCCGCAACCCACTTTGAATAATCCTCAAAGTGTACCAGACTCCACGAGTCCAACCCCTGTAGTCAGAACAGGTAACACAACAATCACCACGGATGCCAACAAAAATCTTGATCAACCCAGAAACACCTCAATGTGCATATACTGATCAAGTAATGTGCCCAACGCAATTCTCCTTCAGAAACTTCTCAGAAAAGATCACAACTGTCTTCTTGATGACTTCTTGGAGCTCTAATCTTTCAAAGAACAATATGAAACAGAATATGAAATTGTTAGATTTCCAAAAGTTCTTCGAAACATCTCAAGTCTCGTCTATTTATAGATTTCTATAAATCAGACGCTTTTGTAGTCAATTATACTACTAATATAGTCGACTAAATTAAATTAGTTATAACAGTTAAGATGCAATAGTAGTATTCCAGTCAAACCAATTAATTTCTCAGTCAAAGCAGTTGTGATAACGGTGGAAAAACAGTTATTTTTATATGTCATTTGAGACCAAATTACACCCTTTAAGACTTAGAATGAGCTTAGAATCAAGCCAAACACATAAATTGAGTCAGTTGAGAGTCAAAAGCTGTTTTTAGCGATATTATGCTTGTTTTGCATTGTTTTGTAGTATTTTTGATGAAAGTGAAGAATGGGATTGAAGATGAAGGATTTAGACTCAAGAAAGAGGAAGAAAAATGAAGAAAAGAAGAGTCTAGGAACCGCCCAGCGCCAAAATCTACCATTGGGCGGTCAAATGTGAGGAGAAGCCACTGTCTGACACCCAAGCGATGACGTTGGGCGGTTTTGCGGTAAAAGGCAAACTGCTGGGCGGTGGCGCGATTATGGGCAAACCACCGCGACATAAGTGTGACGTCGGGCGGTTGTCTGCTGGGCTTGGGCCTGTTTTCTGTGACGCTCCTCAGTTATAAATAGCCCTATTGCGACTTTAGAATCATTCTTTTGACAAAAGAGGGCGGTCAGACCTAATTTTCACTCCTTAAAGAAGATCTCTTGGATGCTTAGGCTGTTTTTTATCCTATCTAGGCTTTGCTTTTCCATTCTTCCATCATTTTTCATCTAAGTTCACGATGACAATGGTGAACTAAATCATTTTGTTGTTGGGGGAAACAATGTAATCTTTTGAAACTCTCTTTTATTGAAACTCTTGTTTATTTATATGCTTGTGATGAAGGTTGAAAAAAAGTTATTTTCATATGTCAATTTGGACCAAATTACACCCTTTACTACTCGGAATGAGCTTAGAATCAAGCAAAACTCAATAAATGAGTCTGAAGAGAGTCAAAAGTTGTTTTTAGCGATTTTATGCTTGTTTTGCATTATTTTGAAGCTAATTTGAGAAAAGTAGATAATGAAGTTGAAGATACAGGTCGTTGACTCGAGAAAAGAGCAGAAAAATGAAGATTTGAAGAGTTGACGCACCGCCCGGCGGCACACTTAAACTGTCGGGCGGTCCAGGACGAGGAGAAGGCATGTCGATTGACGCTGGGCGGACCTGAGGGAAACCGCCCGGCGGTGGCGATTGCCGCCGNGCGGTAGGGCGATTTGTGGCAAACCGCCGGGCGACACACTTAAACCGCCCGGCGGTGGCTCGCCGGACTTGGGCCAATTTTCTGACTCGCTCCTCACCTATATATACCCCTACTGCGAGTTCAGAGTCATTCTTTTGACGGGGGAGAACGACCAGACCTAATTTTTTTCTCTGGAGAGGATATCTTGGATGCTTAGGCTCCTTTTCATCTTTTCTAGGGTTTGTTTTTCCATTCTTCTTCCATTTTTCATCTAGTTTCACCATGTCTATGGTGAACTAAACCCTATTGTTGTTGGGGGAAACAATGTAATCTTTTGATCTCTCTCTTATTGAATCTCTTGATTATTTATATGGTCTCCATATGTTTTGATTGATTATTGTTGGGTTATCATTTGTGCTTAAGGCCTTTATTCTTTAACTCATTCGGTATATTGATGTTTGTCTTTATATATATGGGGACGTACAGTAATGACATGAACTGGTGAGTAATCTCTTGATTTTGCAATACCACCTAGGGATAGGGGTAGGACGATCAATTGCACTAACTTCTGTTTATAATGCGGTATTAATTACTAGGGGAGGCTAGGGATAACAAGCCAGTAGTTAATATTAGGCCCTTTTCACCGAGGGATCGGGTTAAGGGGAGGCTAAGAAAGTCGCATAACAATAAATCAAACTAATATTCAAGGGTAGTGTGTAAGAGATAGTGGAATAGATGAAATTGTAAACCCCCAACAACATCCATTCATCCATTGTTTTCGTTTGTCAATTGAATCAACTTTATTTTTGCATGTTAATATTTCGGCTTAATTACCTTTTTAGTCCCCAAGTTGGGGGCTGAATTTTTGTTTGATACCCGCTTTTAAAAGTGATATAATTTGGTCCTCAAGTTATTAATTTTGCTTTTAATAGGTCCCTTCCGTTAAATAGATAGAACGGTGTTAACTTGATTGTACTTTTCTTCTCTCTCTTATGCACTACTTCCTGACACTTTTTTTTTCTCTCTCTTCCTATTTCTCTCACCATTAACTATCTCCAAATTTTTCTCTTTCTTCCACCATTATCTGCACTTCTTCAAGGCACCCATCCTCAACGCTTCTTCACCAACTTGGGGTTCATAATTCCATCTGCATTGGACATTGACCTTGACAGTAACATGCTAGCAGCAGCTGTTGTGGTTGACACCATGGCCATAGCGGCAGGTGGTAGTGGATGGTTATGTGTACCTTCGTAAGTTGTAACCAAAATTGTTTTATCCTCAGCACAACGTTGAACCTAATAAAGACCAAGAAATTTCAATCACTTAATACATGTTAATAGATCTTGTTGATAGTACTAATATAAATTGATCAATCAGAAAATCTCACTTGTTTGCGAACTGGGCAACCAACTGCCATAATGCATCTATAATATGCTCGAGGACATGGGTTCCCTTTGGCCATTTTTTGTCTATATTTTCGCCATTGACACTCATCGCTTATCTGCAACAACGATCCATTGAGTTAACATCCTTATTGTTCCACGATTCAATTTGCATCTATCCAAAATAAATATTTATAAATGTCGACCGTTCAACCAAACATGACCTTGTTCATCGAAGTAGGTGCTCACATGTCTTGCAATTGTGAAAAAATAATCTCATATTTAGACAATATAAATTTAACACATAAAAAAATGGTTTTATTTTACTAATTAGGAGAAATTTAACATTCATTAATTTAGTGTGTTCTAAAAAAAATTATAATTTAACATAAGTCATGCACAAGTCATCGCTGGCTTTAATGGTTTGTAAATTAATTAATAAACTGATAAAACACACACACAATATATATATATATATATATATATATATATATATATATATATATATATATATATATATATATATATATATATAT
>NW_014543247.1:330004-339752 GCF_000741045.1 Vigna radiata var. radiata | reverse complement strand
ATATATATATATATATATATATATATATATATATATATATATATATATATATATATATATATATCATAGTACCATGGGAGCTTCTGAGCGGGCACGAACTGAGACACAAGGTTTTTATCCTCTGTCAACAGCATGATTTTTATCCTCCGCCTTTCCCTGAATAACCTGAATTTTAACATTATTATTAACATGTTTCAAATCCAATCCAGATCATTTATGTAAACAAAATAAAATCATATTATTCACTGTATGCAAAGCAATTTCAGTCTCTTCACTATAATTATATATAAAAAAACGGTAGGGCAATTCAAGAAAAGTATTTTTAAACTTAATTTATAAGCACCTCATTTTCTGTGTTCACTGCGCGCTGGTTTTCTGATGCATGAATGTCATGAGATGCATTTGCCTGGCCATGTAGTTACCGGTCACATGGCTTAGCATCTCTATAAGCTTCTTGTTCTCTTCGTTCATGCGTTGAAGCTCCACTTGCATTTGTGCAAGCTGGATAAAAAAACAAATACTTATCAATTTCACAGTCTAGAGAGAGAACAAAAAAAAAGGGATTTTAGAAGCAGAAAATAATAAATAACACGGGAGAAAAATAAAAAGAAGAAATAAGGAGTTTAGGGAGGTTAATTACATTAACGTGGAGAGGTGTTTCAACAATTTCCTTCTTGACGATGTTGGATTTAATGTGTTGGTCTTGGGAGGGTGGGGAGGTTGGTTTGGAATTTCTATCAGAGAAGAAGTCGACTTCACCGACAACTTTGCGGTTGTTTTCGTCGTCCTTGGCAGCGGGGCGACTAAGGTTGACGGGGAATCCGAGGAGAGGGAACATGGTGTCGCTAGTGAGTTTGGAGAAAGAAGTGGAAAGGTGTTTGGAAGGGAATAATGAGAGAGATTGAGAGGTGTCGCTGGTTCTTGGTGCTGTTACTGGTGATGATAACCTGGGAGAGTGACACGGTGGTGGTGGTGGAAAATATTAGTATAGTAGAGAAGAGGGTGAGAAAAGGGTGATGAAAGGATGGTGGTTCAAGGTGATTGTGAATGGTTGCAGGGAAGAAGAGAGAGAAATAGAAGAGAAACAAGCTATTGTGTCAGGAATAGCAGGAATAATTGAGGAGAGAGAAGAAAGATACCGCCAGCTAAGCATAAAGTTAACACCGTTACAAGCTACTTAACGGAAGAGACTTATTGAAAGCAAAATCAATAAGTTGGGGACCTAATTAAATCACTTTTAAAACCGGGTATCAAACGGAAATTCAACCCCCAACTTGGGTACTAAATAAGTATTTAAGCCTAATATTTTTGTTCTTAAATCCAATTTATTAATTTTTTATTTTTCAAGTCTTATTATTTTAATTCACGCGAACGAGGAAGCCATACGAGTCTCTTGGGAAAACGATACTTGGTCTTACCATTTATATTACTTGTACGATTTGGTATACTTGCCAATTTGTCAACAGCTTGTCGTATGCTTTGATTATCAATTGTTGGGTTCTCATATGCACTTAAAGCTTTTATCGTTTAACTCATTCGATAATTGTTGTTTGTCTTGACTGATACGGGAACGTACGGTACTGTCATGAACTGGTGAGAAATTCCTTGATTAAGCAATACCACCTAGGGATAGGGGGTAGGACGATCAATTGTTTTTGCTTCTATTCTTAACGCGTTATTAATTACTAGGGGAGGCTAGGGATAGCAAGCTAGTAATTAGTAATAGGCTCTTTTCGTCGAGGGATCAGGTTAATGGTAGACTAAGAAAGTTTGCATGACAATTAGATAACAAAGCAAATTAAACAAGAGGAGTAGATAAGAGAGAGTGGATAAGATGAAATTGTAAACCCCCAACAACTCCATTCATCCATAGTCTTTTTCTCGTCAATTGAATCAACCGCATTTGCATGTTTATTTTGTGTTTTTGCATTCCTACCAATTAATTTTCTTTACAAGTCTTACGATTTGAATTTGCACGAACGATAAGGCCTTCGAGTCTCTTGGGAAGAATGATATTGGGTTTTACCAATTATATTACATGAAACGATCTAGTACACTTGCCAGAGAGTCAACAAGTTTTTGGCGCCGTTGTCGGGGACTCGAGGTTTAACTTTTTCAAGCAGTGTGAATTGACTAAAATTTGACTTGTTTGTAATTATTTTTATTTTGTTTAGTTTTGTTTTATTTTTCTATAAAAGAACTTTTAGGGTTTGTTTCTTGTGTATGCAGGAAACAACACACACTAAAAGCAGAAAAGACTAGCAACCTCTTCTTGAAGGGCTATCAGACTGGAGAAGGAGGAAAGTTAGACATCCTGCACGTGAATTTTCCTTCTCCTGAGGAACTTTGGCAATGGTGAACTGGAATGGAGGAAAGTTAGACGTCCTGCACTTTAACAGTATAGCTTTGGCAGCAGATAATGCAACAAACATGGTGATAAACCCTGCACTCATCCAGCTAGTCCAGAGCAACCAATTTCACGGGTTGTTAAATGAGAATCCTTATGATCATTTAACCACTTTTAGTGAGATCTGCAATACCGTGAAGATAAACGAAGTTTCTGATGACAGGGTCAAACTCAACCTGTTTCCTTTCTCTCTTGGAGGAAACGCTAAAGCATGGTTGCATTCATTCCCAGAAGGTACTTTCAAAAATTGGGAGGCGGTGACAACAAAATTTGTTAACAAATTCTTTCCACTGACAAAGATTATTCCAGGGAAGCTGGAAATCTCTTCATTCAAGCAAGGAATGGAGGAAACTCTTGGACAGGCGCGGGACAAATTCAAAGGCCTGTTGAGGAAGACCCCTGTCCATGGACTTGACAAGACTTCATATCTACTTGCTTTCCTTGGAGGCCTACACACTCAGTCAAAGATGATGTTAGATGCTTCAGCTGGAGGCAGTATAAATAGAAAGACTGAAGACGAGGCTTACGAATTGATAGAGAGCATGGCTATGAGTGAAGTGACGCATAGTGAAAGAGGCGCACAGAAAGGAGGACTTTTGCATCTCCCTGTTAATGATGCTACGGCTGCTTAGAATCATCTTCTTACCCAAAAAATGGACAAGTTAACAAATGTCCTTTCTGAGTTTCCAAAGGGAATAAGGAATATTTCTCAGACTCAATAACTTTGCGATCTATGTGGTGGTGACCATATTAATGGTCAATATGCCTTTCCTGAAGAAATGCAACCGGATTTCAACTACATGGGAAACCAATTCCAGTACAGGCAAGGTAATTTTAACCAAGGCAATTCTAACCAAGGTTGGAAGAACCACCCCAGTATTGGACAAAATCAAAGTAATTCTTTTGGGCAAGTAGGAGGTTTCTGGTAGCAACAACCATCACCTCTATGGCAGCAGGTGAGCAGCTTGACAGAGACGGTCAAAGACCTAAGTGACAGATTCGATAAATTCTTGAAGGTCTATGAGTCTCAATAAGCTAGTGACCAAGCCAGCTTCAGAGCATTGGAGACACAGATTGGGCAGCTGTCAAAAAGGGTGCAAACCACCGAGAAAAGTCAGTTTAGGGCTAACACTGATGTTAACCCCAAAGGTGAGTGCAAAATTGTTATGACAAAAAGAAAAAGGAGGACAGCAGAGGAAATAATTGAGATTGGGAGCAGCGAAGATGAAGATGAGGAGAGGATGCATAATCATGAAGTTAATAAGCAGAAGAGCCATGAAGAGAAAAGAGAAGAAAAAGAAGAGAAAGAGAAAGAGAGTCACCAAGAGTCATTCAGAGAAATCTTTGATCAGGTGACCGTCACTCCTGGAGCACTTCCACAAATTCTTGAGTATGATAAGAGGATCAAGTACTAACTTGGAGAGGTAATTGATCTTGATGATGAACAAGACCAAGAACGATTGATTAAGCCTAAAAAGAAGGACCATCCAAAGAAATTGAAGGATTCAGGGACTGTGACTCTTCCTTGCGTGATCAATGATGTGAATATAGGGAGAGCCATGATCGATTCAGGATCAAGTGTTAATTTGATGCCCTTTAGTGATTTCAAGAAGATCAAAGGGCTAAGATTAAAACCAGCCAATACTATTAGGACAATTGCGGATGGATCTATTAAGAAGCAGTTGGTATGGTGGAAGATGCAATTGTTCAAATTGAGGAGTTGGAATTCTTTATTGATTTTCTAGTTGTGGACATGGCAAATGAAGGAAGAATTCCATTAATCTTGGGAAGACCTTTCATGAGGACTTCTAAAATGGTTTTACGTGTCCATGATGGAGGAATGAGGTTAAGAGATCATGACCAAGTGCTAACTTATTATGGCTCTGAGGAAAACAAAATGAGAATAAGAAGAAGAGCCAGATACAAAAGGGAAAGAAGTGAAGCTCTAAAAGAAGACAACACCGCAGGTATTGATCATCTTAACAGTTGTAATGTTTTGCAGATACTTGAGGAGAAGAAGGTATGCAAAGAAGAGTAAACCCACTCAGAGGACACACCTTTCCTGCGTGGCATCTCAGTGAGATATAAAAACAGGAAGTGGATTGTGAATAGGAAGCTCAAGGAAGAAGGAGTGGTGGAGATCAGAAGGCCATACTCCACAACAATTCGAAAAGTGGACAGAAGACAGTTGAGTAGGTGGGATGATGAAGATCCCAACATGAAGAAGAAGAGTTGATTTGCTGGAGAGCTTATTTTGTATATTAAAACAATTTCTTTTATTTTTTTTATTTGTTGGACTTTTAAATTTTGAGTATTTGAACAATTTTTGGGTGGCATTTACTGGGGGATGTGTTAACAAATTGGCAAGTGTACCAAATTGTATCAAGTAATAATAAATGGTAAGTCCAAGTATCATTTTCCCAAGAGACTCACGACACTAAAGTGTTGTGCTTTTGCTTAACCAATCAAGACTATAAAAATAATATTTTGGGATTTTTTAATTTAAAGTACAGAATAATAAACATGAATGCAATTTGATCAATTGAGGTTAAACACAAAAGTGGATGGAGGATGGTGATAATATGAAATGGATTTNTTGCTAGGATTCAGATTTCACCCAACCACTCTCTCTTATTTACTCCTCTTGGTTTATGTGCTTGATTAACTAATTGTTATGCAAGTTTCTTGGCCTACCCTTAACCCGATCCCTCGGTGAAAAGAGCCTATTACTATTTACTGGCTTGCTATCCCTAGCCTCCCCTAGCAATTAATAAAGCATTATAGAGCAGAAGTGAAAAATAATTGATCGTCCTACCCATATCCCTAGGTGGTATTGCTTAATCAAGGAATTACTCACCAGTTCATGACATTACTGTACGTCCCCGTATCAATAAAGACAAACAACAGTTATCGAATGAGTTAAACGATAAAAGCATGAAGCACAGATGAGAACCCAACAATTGATAATCGAAGCATATGAAAATCATATCAATAAACAAGAGTCTTAATAAAAGAGAGTTTAGAGGTTACATCTTTCCCCAACAACAAATAAGATTAGTTCCTCATCTTCATGGAGAAACTAGGTGAATAATGGAATGAAAGAGATAGAAACCCTAAAAAGGAGAAAAGGAGAACTATCACCATCTCCAAATCTACCCCAAAGGGGTGAAAAGTGTGTTTCTGTGTGATACATCAAGGCTTGATGTATGCTTGAAGATCCGTGAGTGAGGTGCCAGGTAGAAGAGATTCCAATAGTGCAAATGAATGGAACAGTATCGGTGGTTCTGCAGTTTGGATTCAAAGCAGAATCCAGATCTGGAATGGAGTATTTGGCATGGTGCAGCGGATGAAGGTGTTTGGCAATGGTGAACTGGAATGGAGGTTAGCTTGAAGAGGTGTTTACAACTCAGAAGGCTTCCACAAGAGGAAGAAAGTTGCAATGGAGAAGCAAGCAATGAGGTGACTCTCGAACATGAGAAAGTGTCTATGCATTTCAGCAGAGTTTCTCTAATATCATCCAAAAATGTATTACAAAGGCTGCCTTGGAGGGTTTATAGGAGAACCTCTCGACAATGCAAAGAAAAAGCATGACTCCATGAAATGTGGATCTAATTCCACGTGGACAGCCATGTGCTACATGTGATTCCCTTCTAGAAGGCTTATTCTAGCATGTGAAAAATAAAATCTATGCTAAGTGGCACGTGGTACATGTGTATACACTTATGCAAGCTCCATTCATCACTAAGCTCACCCCCTCCCTTTGTGGAAATGACTCTTTTACCCTTCTCCTTGGTTTTGGGTTGTTGGTCTTTATTTATTGGGCTTGGGCCCCGCGTATCATCCCCTCCCTCTTAGAAAGGATTTGTCCTCAAATCTGATGGTTTGTCTGAGGACTTATTTTTGTTGACGTCACAAGAATTCCTCCTAGGTCAAATATCCATCTGCAATAAGCATTAAACATATCACTAATTAGTTTTCTATGACCCAACAAAATATATAAAAGAACATGTTTAGAAGAAGGTTTCTTAATTTTAAAATTTTCAAGTTTAATACTAGAAAGAAACCTTTCTTCTTTTGAAATTTTATTTGTCTCTTGAGTTAGTGGTACCCATAAAAGTAACCCTAACCTAAGTTGTGAATTCCCATGTGTTGAAAGTTTTAACATTTTGGAAGATGGCATGGCAAATTCTAGGAGAGAAAAGTGATATTTTGGACTTTCAAAAATAAATGAAGAAAACTGAAAGAATAGAAAACCTCCCCTTAGTAGTTTTGATTCCATTGTGGTTGGAGAAGATATTGCTCTTAGTTGCTTTTGTTCACTTTCTTCCACTTCTTTTCTTTCAATTTCTTCTTTGTCTTCTCTTTCTTTTTCTTCTTTTCTTCTTCTCTTTTTCTTTTCTCTATTTCTAGTCTTCTTTGATTTTCTTCTTTCAACTTTCGTTCATTTTCTTTTTCATCCCTTTCCTTGTTAAGGCGCATTTGTACTTGATCTTTCGCCACTTGTGATGATGAAAGAGGATGAAGTACAAATTTCTTCTCATGATGATGCACAATTATTGTATTGGTAAGACCATTATGAATTGTTTTATGATCAAATTGTCATAGTCTTCCCAATAACACATGACAAGTTTCCATTGGAACTACATCGCGTAAAACGTTGATTTTAAAATTGCCAATGGGAGTTGTTACTGTGACTTGATCCTTGACTGTGATATTCCCATCTTTATTGATCCAATGTATTTTATAAGGTTTAGGATGGGATTGCACAACAAGATTTAATTTTTCAACTAATCTAGTGCTACAGCAGTTAGAGCACGAACCACTTGATACATCAAGGTTTGATGCATTTTCGCAGATCCGTGAGATCAGAGGTTTAGAGAAGCAAAGTAACGGATGCAATCCAATGGAACAGTACCGGCAATGTGGTTCCAGTTACAGATCTGTATTATTTGCAGAAGTGGAACTTGGTGGAGATATGGAGGATGTTGGCAGCGGCGATGGTGTTTGCAGAGGTTATATGAGATGGAGGATAGCTTGAAGAGGTGAATCACAAAGCCTAGGAAAATGACACTATCAACATAAAAAGTGCATTTGTCAAGATTTGCAAACAATTTGTTGGTTCTAAGAATTGTTAGAACAACTCTCAATTGTTTTTCATGATTGTGCAAATCTTGACTATAGACCAAAATGTCATCAAAATAAACAACTACAAACTTCCCAATGCAATCCCTTAAAACATGATTCATAAGTCTCATGAATGTACTTGGAGCATTTGTAAGACCAAAAGGCATCACTAGCCATTCATACAATCCAAACTTAGTCTTAAAAGCAGTTTTCCATTCATCTCCTTCTTTAATTCGAATTTGATGATATCCACTCTTAAGATCTATTTTTGAGAAAATTTGAGCTCCATGTAATTCATCCAACATATCATCAAGCCTAGGGATGGGATGTCTGTACTTTATTGTGATGTTGTTGATAGCCCTACAATCATAACACATGCGCCACTTTCCATCCTTCTTTGGTACCAACAATACAGGTACAACACATGGACTTAAACTCTTTTGAACCAAGCCCTTATCTAGCAACTCTTGAACTTGTGACTCAATCTCTTTTGTTTCTTGGGGATTAGTCCTATAGGCAGGCCTATTAGGAAGAGTTGCCTCTGGAATGAAATCAATTTGATGTTCTATCCCTCTTATAGGTGGAAGCCCAATTGGAATTTCTTTGGGAAATAGATCATCAAATTCCTTCAAAAGTTTTTGTATTGGAGGAGATAGAGTAGAAGTCTTAGAATCACTAGATGTGCATGTAAGTGTTCCTTGACAAAGAAGGAGGTATGAAGGTTGCTCAACTTGAAGTGTATTGATTAAAGTCTTTTTGTTTAAAAGGACTTCATTTTGAGTAACCTTGGATGGAACACTAGACTCACAACCCTCTTTCTTTTGTTTTGATCCTTTTTTTTCTCTTTTGTTCCTTTTCTTGATCCCTTGTGGACTTCATTTGTGCTTGATCCTGAGCCACCTGGGCAGGAGTCAAAGGATGAAGCACAAACTTCTTATCCTTTTGATGCACTGTGATGGTATTGGTTAGACCATGGTGAATAGTATTATGATCAAATTTCCATGGTATCCCCAATAATACATGGCAAGCTTCCATGGGAACTACATCACAAAAAACTTTATCTTTGAAGTTCCCTATGGAAAATGCCAACTTGACTTGAGTCTTGACTGTGATATCCCCATCTTCATTTAGCCAATGAAGTTTGTAAGGTTTAGGATGGGGTATTACCTCGAGATTCAACTTTTCAACCAATCTTGTACTACAACAATTGCAACAAGAACCACTATCAACAATGAGAGAACAATGATTTTCTTGAATTTTGCATCTTATATGAAAGATGTTCTCTATTTGTGATAAATGTTCAAGACTTGGTTGACTACTAAGCACTCTTCTCACCATGAGAAGTTGTCCATCATCCGCATACACTTCCTCTTCTTTTTCTGTCTCGCCCTCACTTTCACTAGTAGGGGTGTCACTTTCACTACTATAAATGTCCTTTCCTTTTAAAATGATGTTTCTTTTAGTAGGACATTGAGTAGCTACATGACCCCCTCCTAAGCACTTGAAACATTTGATTTCACTTGTTCTAGGGTGTGAAGAGGACTCATGTTTGGGTTTCTCAACAATTTTGGCTAGAGGTTTAAATGGCTCTTTTTCTTTAAAACTTCTCCTTTCAAAAGGTTGAACTTGAGCTCTCTTGTGAGAGGATTTTCTCAAATTTTGTTGTTCTACCTTGATACACATTTGGACAAAACTATCCAAATCTATATAAGGTAAAAGTTCAACCTTATCTCTAATTTCATAATTGAGCCCACTAAAAAATCTAGCCATTGTGAGTTCGTCTGTTTCTTCTATCCTTGCCCTTATCATATACAACTCCATCTTTTGTCTATATTGTTCTACAGACATAGAATTTTGTTGGAGTCTTTGGAGCTTNTCCATAAGCTCCCTATGGTAGTAAGAAGGAATGTGTCTCCTTCTAAGGGCTGTGATCAAGTCATTGTGAATAACAGTCATTCCTCCTTTCTTTGGAACTACTTGAACTGGGCTTACCCATTTGCTATCAGAGATTGGATA
The DNA here is from genome assembly GCF_000741045.1 of Vigna radiata var. radiata. Classification (NCBI taxonomy): domain Eukaryota; kingdom Viridiplantae; phylum Streptophyta; class Magnoliopsida; order Fabales; family Fabaceae; genus Vigna; species Vigna radiata. The sequence goes on along the minus strand of NW_014543247.1, from coordinate 330,205 downwards.
AATAATTCCTGCTTCTAGCANCTTTAATACCTCCTTTCTCACAACTTCTTTCATGACAGGATTAAGCCTCCTTTGCGGTTGAGCAACAGGCTTATAATCATCTTCCATTAGAATTCTGTGCATACAATAAGTTGGACTTATACCCTTTAGGTCAGTAATTGACCAACCGATGGCTCCTTTATTCTCCTTAAGAACTCCCAC
>NW_014543247.1:327395-329649 GCF_000741045.1 Vigna radiata var. radiata | reverse complement strand
GGACCTTAAGCTTCCCTTTTTCCACATCAATGACAATTCTGGCGGTTTTCATAAATGGTCGTCCCAAAATTAGAGGTGCATCCCCATTTTCTTCCATCTCCATAACAACAAAATCCACTGGAAACAAGAACTTATCAACCTTGACAATCACATCTTCAGCAATCCCGAAAGGGTATTTGAGGGACCTGCAGCTAATTGGAGAACCATTCTTGTTTGTTTGAGCTCTACTCCTTTTAACTTTTTAAACATAGTTAGAGGCATCAAATTTATGCTGGCTCCAAGATCAATGAAGGCTTTTCCAACCTCTAGTTCGCCAATAGCACAAGGAATAGTGAAGCTTCCAGGATCAGAGGATTTAGGAGGTAATGACCATTGAATGATAGCACTACAATTCCCTTCTACCTCAATTGTCTCTTTCTCAGCATATGCCCTCTTTTTCGTAATGATTTCCTTCAAAAACTTCGAATAAGATGGTCTTTGCTGGATGGCTTCAGAGAAAGGAATGGTTATTTCTAATTTCTTAAAAATTTCCATGAAACGATCAAATTGTCGCTGTTTATCTTTTCTGGAGGATATTTTTGGGTAAGGTAGAGGTTTTTCATACTCCTTCTCTTTGAGCTTCTCATCTTCTTCTTTCTTTTTCTCGTTCCACAGATTTTTTTCTTCCTCTTCTTTTCTCTGATTCTTTTCTTCTTCTATACTTCTTTTATCTTCAATATCTTTTTCTTTTACAACTCTTCCACTTCTAGTAACAATTTCACAAGCTTCCTCCCCCCTATCATCCTTCATGCATTCATTAGTACAAACACTTGTCTTCATAATTCTCTGGAAAGTTTCTTCAGATTCTGTACTTCTTTGAATAGGGTTAAAGTGGAACAATTGTGGAGCCTGTGAAGTTTCTATGCATGTTTGTGATAACTCAGCAAGTCTTCTTGTTATTTCCTCCAGCTGCTGTGTGAACATATTATCTTGAACCATTAAGAGTTCCTGAATAGCATCACTCTACATGTCATGTGCTTCTTCGCTTTCTACCATAAGTTCTATCAAATTATAGGCTTCATCTTCAGTCTTTCTATTTATACTTCCTCCCGCTGAAGTGTCTATCACCATTTTCGACTGGCAGCACAGGCCTCCCAAGAAAACAAGCACATATGAAGCCTTGTCAAATCCATAAACCGGGGTCTTCCTTAGCAAGCCTTTAAACCTATTCCATGCCCTTCCAAAAGTTTCTTCTCTTCCCTGCTTAAATGAGGAAATCTCTAGCCTTCCTTGATTGATCCTTGCAAGCGGAAAATATATAGAAATGAATTGATGTCCCACAGCTTCCCAAGTTCTGAAAGTTCCCTCCGGGAAAGAATTCAACCAGTCTTTTGCGTTTCCTCCAAGAGAGAAAGGAAACAAACTGAGTTTAATGCTATCATCTGACACTCCAATTATCCTCACTGTGTTGCATATTTCACCAAAGACTGTCAAATGCTTGTAAGGACTCTTATTTGACAACCCATGGAATTGATTGCTCTGAACTAACTGGATAAGTGTCGGACTCATCACCATGCTGGTTGTGTTGTCTGTTGGCACTGCAATGCTATTAAAATTTAAGGGGCCAACTGTGTTAGCTGCGTCTCCTAGAGTGCGTCTGGGAGGATGTTGATTGGCCATCTCCTCAAGATTTGGTTCAACCGTCTCATGTGGAGTAACTTCTGGAGAAAGAGATCTTTCGCAAAAAGGGCATTTCTTTCCTCCTCTCGTATGGTAGACCTTCTAGCAAAGGTTGTTGGTTTTTCCTGCTTCTAGTATGTATTGTCTCCTGCATGCACAAGAAACACACCCTAAAACCACTTTTTAAAGAAAATAAGACAAAACGCAATAAAAGAAAAATAAAAACAAATAAAAAATAATTACAATCAAGTCAAATTCAATCAATTCACACTACTAGACAAATAAACCTCGAGTCCCCGGCAACAGTGCCAAAAACTTGTTGACGGATTGGCAAGTGTGCCAAATCATACAAGTAATATAAATGGTAAGACCAAGTATTGTTTCCCAAGAGACTCGTATGGCTTCCTCGTTTGCGTGAATTAAAATAATAAGACTTGAGAAATTAAAATTAATAAATTGAGTTTGAGAGCAAAAATATTAACATGCAAAATAAATGTTGATTCAATTGACAAGTGAAAACAATGGATGGATGGATGTTGTTGGGTACTAACAATTTCATCTATTCCACTCTCTCTTACATACTACCCTTGATTAT
>NW_014543247.1:305676-323085 GCF_000741045.1 Vigna radiata var. radiata | reverse complement strand
ACATATGGAGACCATATAAATAATCAATAGTTTCAATAAGAGAGAGTATCAAAAGATTACATTGAATTCCCCAACAACAATAGGGTTTAGTTCACCATAGACATGGTGAAACTAGATGAAAAATAGAGGAAGAATGAAAGAGCAAACCCTAGAAAAGATGAAAAGGAGCCTAAGCATCCAAGATATCCTCTCCAGAGAAGCAAAATTAGGTCTGGCCGTCTTCCCCTGTCAAAAGAATGACTCTGAATTCGTAGTAGGAGTATTTATAGGTGAGGAGCGCGTCAAAATCAGGCCCAAGTCCAGTGTGTTATCGTCGAGCGATTTGAGTGTGCCACCTGGCGGTTTGCCACAACCTGCCGCCAGCGCCCGGCGGTTTCCCATGCCACCGCCCGGCGGCAATCGCCAGCGCCCGACGGTTTCTCTCAGCGTGAAATGCTGCCTACTCCTCGTCCTGGGCCGTCCGGCGGTTTAAGTGTGCCACCGGGCGGTACGTCGACTCTTCAAAACTTCATTTTTCTGCTCTTTTCTCGAGTCAACGACCTGTATCTTCAACTTCATTATCTACTTTTCTCAAATTAGCTTCAAAATAATGCAAAACAAGCATAAAATCGCTAAAAACAACTTTTGACTCTCTTCAGACTCATTTATTGAGTTTTGCTTGATTCTAAGCTCGTTCCGAGTAGTAAAGGGTGTAATTTGGTCTAAATTGACATATGAATATCATTGTTTTTCAACCTTCATGAATGCTCCAGGAGTAACAGTTACCTGATTGAAGATTTCTCTGAATGGCTCTTGGTAACTGTCTTCTCTTTTCTCTTCCTGGTTCTTCTTCTTATTATTCTCATGGTCATGAATTCTCTCCTCATCTTCATCCTCGCTACTCCCAATCTCAATTATTTCCTCGGCTGACCTCCTTTTTTTGCTTGTCATAACAACTTTGCATTCATCTTTAGGGTTAACATCAGTATTAGCCCTAAACTGATTTTTCTCTGTGGTTTCTATTCTTTTTGACAACTGCCCAATTTGTGTCTCCAATGACTTGAAGCTAGCTTGATCACTATTTAGCTGAGACTCATAGACTTTGAAGAATTTATCAAATCGGTCACTGAGGTCTCTAACTGTCTTTGTCAAGCTGCTGACTTGCTGTCATAAAGGTGATGGTTGTTGTTGCCGAAAGACTCCTACAGGGCTCCCATGTAGTTAACATCCTGGTGCAACTCCTCAAGGAAAGCACATTGACCATTGATATGGTCACCACCACATAAATTGCAAAGTTGCTGAGTCTGGGAAACATTCCTTACCCCCATTGGAAATTCAGCGNACCATTGATATGGTCACCACCACATAAATTGCAAAGTTGCTGAGTCTGGGAAACATTCCTTACCCCCATTGGAAATTCAGCGAGGATCTTTGTTAGCTTGTCCAATTTTTGGGTCAGGAGATGATTTTGGGCCGCCATTGCATCATTAGTAGGGAGATGCAAGAGTCCTCCTTTCTACGCGCTTCTCTCACTATGTACCACCTCACTCATAGCCATGCTCTCGATCAATTCATAAGCCTCATCTTAAGTCTTGGTATTTATGTTGCCTCCAGCTGAAGCATCTAACATCATTTTAGACTGAGTATGAAGGCCTCCAAGGAAGGCAAGTAAGTAGTATGACGTCTTATCAAGTCCATGGACAGGAGTCTTTCTTAACAAGCCTTTAAATTTGTCCCATGCTTGACCCAGAGTTTCCTCCATTCCTTGTTTGAATGAAGAGATCTCCAACTTCCCTTGATTAATCTTGGTTGGCGGGAAGAATTTGTTCACAAATTTTGTTGCCAATGCATCCCAGTTTCTGAATGTGCCTTCCTCGAACGAGTGCAACCACGCTTTGGCGTTTCCTCCAAGAGAGAAAGGAAACAGACTGAGTCTAACCCTGTCGTTAGAGACTCCATTTATCTTCATGGTGTTGCAAATCTCACTAAAAGTGGTTAAATGATCATATGGATTTTCATTTAACATTCCGTGAAACTGATTACTCTGAACAAGCTGAATAAGAGCAGGGTTCATAACCATATTGGTTGCATTGTCTGCAGGCAAAGCTATGCTGTTAAAGTTCATAGGACCCACCATGTTGGATGCGTCCCCAAGTGTACGCCTAGGAGGAGGTTGGTCCGCGATCTCCTCAATATTCTGTGCAGTGGTCTCAAATGAAGAGTGCAAAAGTTCTTCAGGAGAAGGAAAGTTTTCACTTGCAGGGCATCTAACTTTCCTCCTTCTCCTGTTTGAGAGTCCTTCCAAGAGAGGTTGCTGGTCTTTTCTACTTCTAGTGTGTATTGTTTCCTGCATACACAAGAAACACACCCTAAAAGCACTTTTACAGAAGATAAAACAAAACAGAATAAAAACAAATAATTACAAACAAGTCAAATGTCAATCAATTCACACTACTAAAAATAACCTCGAGTCCCGGCAACGGCGCCAAAAACTTGTTGACTAACTGGCAAGTGTACCAGATCGTTCAAGTAATATAATTGGTAAAGCCCGATATCGTTCTTCCCAAGAGACTCGAAAGGCCTTATCGTTCGTGTGAATTAAAATCGTAAGACTTGTAGAAAAAGATTAATTGTTGTGAATGCAAAGACAGAAAATAAACATGCAATGTATTTGATTCAATTGACGAAAAAGGCTATGGATGAATGGAGTTGTTGGGGGTTGACAATTTCATCTAATTCACTCCCTCTTATCTACTCCTCTTGTTTAATGTGCTTGATTGTCTAATTGTTATGCAAACTTTCTTGGCCTACCCTTAACCCAATCCCTTGGCGAAAAGAGCCAATTACTAATTACCAGCTTGCTATCCCTAGCCTCCCCTAGCAATTAATAATGCATCAAGAACAGAAGCAAAAACAATTGATCGTCCTACCCCCTATCCCTAGGTTGGTATTGCTAAATCAAGGAATTTCTTACCAGTTCATGACATTACTGTACGTTCCCGTATCAATAAAGACAAACAACAATTATCGAATGAGTTAAACGGCAAAAACTTTAAGCGTAGATGAGAACCCAACAATTGATAAGCAAAGCATATGAAGAGTCATATAAATAAACAAGAGTTTCAATAAAAGAGAGTTTCAAAAGATTACATTGTTTCCCCCAACAACAAAAGGGTTTAGTTCACCATTGTCATGGTGAACTTAGATGAAAATAATGGAAGAATGGAAAAGCAAACCCTAGATAAGATGAAAAGGAACCTAAGCATCCAAGAGATCCTCTCTAGAGAGTGAAAATTAGGTATGGTCGCCCTCTTCTGTCAAAAGAATGAGAATGAAATCGCAACAGGGCCAATTATAGCTGAGGAGCGTGACAGAAAACAGGCTCAGGCCCAGCGGACAACCGCCCGGCAGCACACTTATGCCGCCCGGCGGTTTGCCCCTAATCGCAAATCCGCCCAGCGTCCACGCTAGGTGCCTCCTGCTCGCTATGGACCGCCCAGCGGTGCAATTTTGCCGCCGGGCAGTTCCTAGACTCTTTTTTTCTACAATTTTCTTCTTCAGTCTTGAGTCTAAGACCTTCATCTTCTATCCCGATCTTCACTTTCATCAAAATAGCTTCAAAACAATGCAAAACAAGCATAATATCACTAAAAACAACTTTTGACTCTTGACTGACTCATTTATTGGGTTTTACTTGATTCTAAGCTCATTCTGAGTCTTAAAGGGTGTAATTTGGTCTAAAATGACACATGAAAATAATTGTTTCTCAACCGTTATCAGTAGTTACTGGAGAACATAGGAAGGTACACCTACTAATGGGTGTTGTAGAGATTTGCACTTACTGACAAGTACTAAACAGGTTTGGGTCAGGCTCGTGACGTTAAACAAGCGCTACTAGGAGGCACCCTAGATTCTCTCTTTCACCTTTGCATTTTGAATTCTTAGAATAGTTTAAATTTTTTTTTTCAGTGTGTATGCTTGGCTTGAATACTTTTCTGAAAATGTTTGACTAAATAACTTGAATGATGAGTCTATTTAATGATGATTTGATGTGGATGATAATTGAGTTGTGTTGCATGTTGATATTCATGGAGCAGATGTGTGATGAATTATGATTGTGTTTATGATGCTAAGTAGTGTGTATGAATGAATGTTGTGTAAGAAAGCATGTGTGTGAGGTATTGAGCTCCAGGGTTTTCATTGTTGTATGTATGTGTTGTTCACATGAAAGCATGAATGATATTGCCTTGATCTTGATGATTGATTGAATTGCATGTGAATGTCATATGATCAAGGCCATTCTTGAAAACCCTTCTCTAGCCAAATTTTCACCCAAAGTGCTTTAAATTTTATACCCTTTTTGAACCTTAGCCTCAAACAGGATGAGAACCCTTGATTTGAAACTCTTTACCTTGAGTTGGGTTGAGCTTAACTGTATGTGTTGAAAAGGTTCAAGTTTGGGATTGTATGGGAGAAATTGAAAAGCTATTGAAAAGCATTGAGCGCAAATGTTGAAAAAAAACAATGCATGAGAAAAAGAAAAGAAAAGAACAAAAGCATGAAGATGAGCTCAATGTAAAAGAAAAGGGAAGAAGTTGGAATAAGTGAGATTGGTAAAGAAGAGAGTTATGCTTAAATTTAGAATCCTACAGTAGCTCTCTTAACTCAAGGGCCTTGCATTCCAGAAAAACCAATTTTTCTTGTTAGCCCAACCTCAATACAAGCCTTAGAAAAGTCCTTGTGATGGCATTTGCAAGTGAAGATGGGAGCTGAGCGCTTTTCTGTTGTTATTTGGCTATTCTGTAATCTTTCTGTTATCTTCTCAGGCTTATATATAGCCCCAGTGCGAATCAAAACACAATCTTTGGCAGAGGAAGACGACACAACACTCTTTTCACCCCTTGGAGGAGGATTTTGGATGTGAGAGCTCCAACCTACCAAATCTAGGGTTTATCTTTTCATTCTTTCCATTCAATTCATCTAGTTCATCATGATTATGGTGAACTAAATCCTTTGTTGTTGGGGAACAATGTAATCTTTTGAAACTCTCATATATTCAAATTCTTATTTATTTCATATGCTTGTCATATACTTAACAAGTTTTTGACGACGTTGCCAAGGACTCGTGATTTAACTTATATAGTAGTGTAAACTAATTAAGTTTCACTTGATTGTATATATCTTTTATCTTTTTATCTTTTTATCTTTTTTGTTTTTTATATAAAAAAGTGCTATTAGGGTTTGTGTTTCTTGTGCATACAGCAGGAGCCCAGACATACTAGGAGCAAGAAAAATACGCAACCTCTTCCTGAAGGCTTAAACGAAGCAAGAGGGAGAAGGAGAGTCAGACGCCCATCTAGGGATTTGTTTCCTTTCCCTGACAGATTACTATCACCTTCACCAGTTAGAAGAACAGAGGAGATGGCTGAAAGAACTCCTCCAAGACGCACTCTTGCANATCAATCAAATGTGGTTGGCCCTTTCCATTTTAACAGCATAGCCATGCCTACAGATCAAACGACCAACATGGTGATGAATCCAACACTTATACACCTGGTGCAAAGCAAACAGTTTCATGGCCTGTCAAATGAGAATCCCTATGACCATTTGACAACATTTAGTGAAATATGCAATGCAGTGAAGATGGCAGGTGTATCAGATGATAGAGTGAGGCTTAGCTTGTTCTCGTTCTCATTGGAAGGCAATGCTAAGACATGGCTTAATTCTTTCCCTGAAGGGACATTTACTACATGGGAAGCTGTGGCTACAAAATTTGTCAACAAATATTTTCCACAATCTAAAGTTACTCAGGGAAAACTGGAGATCTCATTATTGAAGCAAGGCATGGAAGAAACTCTAAGTCAAGCATGAGAGCAATTCAAAAGCCTACTTAGGAAAACACCAGTTCACGGATTTGACAAGACAACCATTGTTCTTGCTTACCTTGGTGGACTGAATATGCAGTCTAAGATGATGTTGGACGCCTCAGCTGGAGGTGATATCAAATAGAAGACTGAGAACGAAAAGCCTATGACTTGATAGAGAGTATGGTAGCTAATGGATAAGAAACATATAGTGAAAGGGGCGCACCAACACAACAGAGAGGAGTCTTGCACTTACCTACAATGATGAAATGCTAGCTAAAAATCATCTTTTGACCCAAAAGCTAGACACATTGGCAAAGATCCTCTCACAACTTCCAAAGTAGCTTCGTAATGTCTCTCAAGCACAGCAACTATGTGATCTTTGTGGTGGTGACCATATCAATGGTCAATAAGCTATACCTTAGGAGATGCAACAAGAAGCTAATTACATGGGGAACCAATACCAGTACAGGAAAGGGAATTTCAACCAAGGAAATCCTAGCCAAGGTTGGAAGAATCATCCAAGTATTGGTCAACAACAGAATAACCCATCAACTATGTGGCAGCAGGTTACACATCTGACAGAGTTTGTCAAAGATATGAGTGATAGATTTGATAAATTCATGAAAGTCTATGAGTCCAATCGTGCAAGTGACCATGCTACCTTTAGATCCTTGGAGATGCAACTTGGCCAATTGTCAAAAGGATTGAAATCATAGAGAAGAATCAATCTAGGGTTAATACTGATGTTAATCCTAATGAAGAATGTCGTGTTGTTGTAGTGAGGGAGAAAAGAAAGGCAGAGGTGGAACTTATTGAGATTAGCAGTGATGAAGAAGAGGTAAGTGAGAGTGACACGCCTAGTGAAGAAGAAAGAGAAGAAGAGGGATTGAAAGAAGTGGAGAAAAGAAGAGATAGTCCCAATGGACAGATGAGACAAATATTCAAACATGTGACTATGGTTCCTATAGAAGAAAATCATCCTCAAATTCGTGTTTATTCTAAGAAAATTAATTATTACCTTGGATAGGTGATAGATTTAGATGCAGAAGAAGAAGAACAGGAAGTGCTTGTGCAGCCAAGAAAGGATCATTGTCCACCTAAAATGAAGGATCCAGGATTATTAACTCTTCCATGCATAATAAATGATGTGGATATAGGAAAAGCTATGATAGACTCTGGGTCTAGCATAAATTTAATGGCCTTAAGTTACTTGAAGAAAATCAAAGGGTTAGTATTAAAGCTAGCTAACATTACTTTAACAGTTGCAGATGGTTCTATTAAGAAGACAACTGGTAGGGTGGAGGATGCAATTGTCCGTATTGAGGAGTTGGAATTCTTGATTGACTTTGTAGTCGTGGATATGGAAAATGAAGGAAGAATTCCATCAATTTTAGGAAGACCTTTTATGAGGACTTCTAGAATGGCGATGCGTATCCATTATGAATAATAACTTTGAAAGATCAAGAATATGTGTTAATGTATAATTGCTCCAAAGGAAAGAAAGTGAAAATGAAGGAGAGGGACAGATTTAAAAAGTCAAGAAGGGAAGCTGCACCAGAAGACAACACATCAGGTACCAATTCTAACAGTTGTAATGTTTTGCAGGTAACTAAAGATGAAGGGGTTGACAAAGGAGGAACTATCCACTCTGAATATACATCACTTCCAATAGGAGCACAAGTGAGATTCAAGAATAAGAAGTGGCTTGTTATCAAGAACTAGGAAGATGGCAAGTTGGAAATTAGAAAACCATTCACAAGAGCCATAAAGAAAGTGGATAGAAGGCAACTGATGAGTTGGGTTGATGAAGATCACAACCGGGATGGAACGACTTGATCACATTTAAATCCCACATTGTATAAACATTTCTAGTATTAGGTTTATTTGACATGTAATTTATTGAACTTTTGAACACTTTTTTGGTAGCATCTACTGAGGGATGCTAAATTCTTATGTATCCACTGAAGGATACAAGGTAAGAACACCTACTGAAGGGTGTTAGAAGGATAAGCACTTACTGAAGAGTGTTAAGCAGGTTTGGGTCAGGCTCGTGATGTTAAACAAGCGCTACCTAGGAGGCAACCCAGTTGATTGTTTTGTTTTTAATTCTGTGTTATTGTGCATTGCATGTTTAATTGTTGCATCTGAGAGGGGAAAGGCATATATTTGAAAAATTGAAGGTTGAAATTGAGTGCTATAAGGTAAGATTACTCAAAAGAAAGCAAAAGAAGAAGAAGTAAAATTTACCGCAGACCGTTGAGCGATCCATTTTACCGCTGAGCGGTTGCGGCGCGGTATGTCTCGGCTTTTCTTAAAAGCTGAGCGGTTTTCCAAGTTTTTCACTTTGAAACTCTTCTTTGCATTTCGCCTGAGCGGTCTCCCTAAGCCCTAACACTCTCCTTTCACTTTCAAGAGCTTTTTAGAGAGATTTCCTCACTTTCTCATCAGCCACACACCAAAAATTCAATTTTCTACCATTGTGGAGTCAAAGTTTGGGGTTTTAGGTTGAGGGACTTGCATTGGAGAGGATAGTCATCATTAATTGAACAATTTTTCTGCAAGCATTCAAAGTCTCCACTCAAGTAAGTATGTAAATTCATGTTTAGGGTTTCTATTTTGGGATTTGTTGATGAACATGCTTAGGAACATGATAAATTAGGGCTTTTGATTTCTATGCATTAGTTGATGGAATGGGAACTGTTTGAACCGATTGAATTGCATGATTGTGGTCTGGATTGATGAAATTAGCAAAAGAGTGGAGATTAGGATCATTTAGGAAAATATTTTGAAAAACAATAGCTTCCACCGTTGAGCGGTATGTTTTGCACGCTGAGCGGTCTGCAACAAATTTGCCTAAATGTTGAAATTTTTGGATGTTTGTGTGTTGAGGAGCCCTGTTTTTCCTCAAGAATGGTGTGATCTGATAATGCACTAACCTCTAATGATGTTTCTGTGAATATTGTTGGATGTATTTGATTTAATGCAGGAATGTCTACATCAAGAAGAGTGAAAACAATGGGCAACAAAAGGAAGGAACCAGAAAGACCTAGGAGATTTTATTCCTCTAGGTTCCTCTCAAGGAAACATGAAGAACATTATGCTACAGTCCAGGAGAGGCGTTTGCTGATGGAGAGGAAGGCTATGTATGTACATCCTTGACTTGGCTCCAGAGTTTGGTTTGAAGATTGAGAGGCGAGGTTGGGAGAGACTGACGACATATCCAGCACCAGCCAGTATTGAGTTGGTGAAGGAGTTCTACGCCAATGCCTTGCCCAGACGAGGAGTATCCGCAGGGAGATACATGAGCTATGTGCATGGACATTTGATCAGCTATGATCCTAACACCATTAACGCCTTCCTAAGGACAGAGTGGCCAGGAGAGCAGTGTAGGTATGCTGCTATACTAGGGGAGGCCAGGGATTATGAGGATATTGAGCGAGTGATGTGCATCCCTAGGAAGCATTTTCAGAGAAATCCTAATGGAGCACCAGTGAACATCCTTGGGGCAGATTTGACTCCCCTAGCCAAATACTGGATGGCATTTACACATGCCAACATCCAGCCATGCTCTCATGTTTCCGACATCACTTTACATCGGATCCTGGTCATCTATTGTATGCTGAGGCAGATGGACGTGAATGTTGGTAAGATCATTACCAGCGAAATTTTGAGTTGCACCAACACTGTGAGCAGCAGGACACCACTGGACATCCGTCCCTGATTACATACTTCTGCCAGCAGGCAAGAGTGGATACTGCAGTTCCACCCTCTAAGAGGCCGAGGAGAGCTATTGATGCCTCCTATTTTCGTCAGTATTGTAGGGAGGACGAGCCAATCGGAGCGGTTCCTAGGAGACGTCCTAGGAGAGCAGCATAGCAGGAGGATGAGCCTGCAGATGCACCAGCACAACAACCTGAGCCTTTTCAGATGAGAGACATGTACATGTCTATGATGGAGGCGAAGATGGAGTCCCTTTGTAGAGGTCCCCAGGTTTTTCAGTCGAATAGGGTAAAAACAGAGTCGATTGTATTTTCAAATATTTTATGAAAACCAGCTCTGGTGCCAATTGTTAGGAAACAGGTTGGCTTCGTTTTACACCAAGAAGGGGTATGAATTAGTGTTAGTTCAAAAACAAAATCTTTTCGCAATCTTGGTATGAAAATTCAAAGCTTTTTATCTTTCCTTGAAATGCAAGTAATGAAAATTTTAGTGTAGCGAAAAAACGTAGTTGACTGCTAAGCAAATAAAGTCGACTGGAAATAAAGAGTGTAGGGATAGAGAAAATCAAACACTGGTTTTTATACTGGTTCGACCAACAATGCCTACATCCTGTGTCCTTCCAATCTTGGAAGCAAATGCACTATAATGGTTGCGGTTTTTACAACAAAGAATTTATAGAAGCACCACGCAAAAATATAAATCTCCTCTCTAACCCAAAACCAAATATAGCTGCACACACAAAACCAGAATTGTAGTAAGAATCCCCTCTTCTGCAATCTAAACCCACATCGAACAATCCTCAATGTGTAACCAACACTCTTCACAGGATGCCAAGCCTATCACAACACGCTTCACAGGTTGCCAAGCCTATCATAGCAGACTTCACAGGTTGCCAAGCCTTCAGTCAAATACAACAGTCTTCACAGGATGCCAAGCCTTCAAGATCAAATACAATAGCACCTTCTTTGGGCAGATGTTGATCAAACAGTGTGCACAAAAAAATCCTCAATTTGAATCTTTCTCATGAAAGATCACCACCGTCTTCTTGGAGAATTCTTGGAGCTTCCTAAACTGAGAACTTTCTCTGAAACAGGACAATGAAAATGTTAGATCACAAAAGTCTCAGAACAATTCGTGTTCTGTTCTATTCATAGTTTTCCTATCATTCTCATTCAAATTGCCTACTAATACAGTCGACTGTATTAAAACAGTTATATCAAACAGTCAACACAAAGGCTCCTCAATCAACCAAATCAATACACATCTAAGACAGTTGACCTAGTTAGTCAATCTTAACTACCTTTTGAAAATATAGCCGTTGGAGCAAGTAGGCATAACAGAATTCCAAAAGTAATAGCAACATAGTCGATTAGGTTTTCCACACTGTTGACTGACACATGAAAAAACATTTTGAAATTCTTTTCAACTCAAAATCTCATCAAGCATAGGTTCACAAAATCTGTACAAAGATTTTAGCATAGTCGAATCCATTACCAGTGTATTCGACTGAACTAGACCTTTGTCACAACAAATATAAGTTCACAAAAGTGCTTGTGAGCTTTTCTTCAAAAATGTGCAGAAGTAATCAAAATCATTTTATCACACATTTCAATATAAGAATGTTCCATACATGTAACACATAATCAATCATGGGAACACACATTGCAAATCAACACAAAATGTTCAACAAAAGCATTGTTCATTCTAATTTGTTATATCAGCTGAACATGTAAACTTGGAGCTTATGTACTGTTATTAAGAAGTGTGTTGTCATCATCAAAAACCAGTTTGATATAGAGTTTGTGTTGTCAACAATCTCAACAGTTGGTCCATTGGCTGAGATCAGAATTTCTTTCATGAGACCTGAAGCCTTATGCTTTGAGACCGGTAAAAGATAGCCATATTTTATCATCAATTTTAATATCGACACCTTTCACCCGAGAGCATATAACACCATCGACAACCTTCAGATTGTGGTAGAACACTTCTACAAGGTGAGGATAGCAATCACTAGTCATTTCTACAAATTTTGCAAGACCAACATCTACAAGCCAATATGGAAAAAGAAACCCTTTCTTTCTGAATAATTCCAGATCCATGTACTTGTGATGGACCACCTGGAAGAGTTTTCTATAACATCCAAATTTGTATTATGTTTCGTCATCACTTATCCACCCATTTGGACTAGCATTTCTTACAACCTGTGTTGCCTTCTTTCCATGCCGTGAAGATGAAGAAGCCATTTGAGAATAGGATCTAGAGGTATCCAGAAAGGTTATAGTTTCAATAAAAGTTCAGAAATATATTTATTCAGCTTCAATATAACTTCAAGACGTCCTATACCATTACAACTCCACCATCTGTAGTTGAAATACTTGGAAGTTTAAATCAAAACGTCGAAGACCCATAAAACTCGACGTTCATTGACGGTAAATATTTAAACCAGTGCGCCAATCTTTTATTTTTTTTTTCCTTTTAAAACACAGATAGTACGTCCATATCTAAAGCCAAGCACGTATTATTGTGAGCCAGAAGCCAAAGAGTTACTCCCTTTTAATTCTTTTTTCTTTTTTCTTTTAAACCACCAAGATTATGTTGAATTCTTCGGGGATTGACGTATTATTTTTATGCTAGAAGCCGAAGAGTTTCTCCCTTTTTATTTCCATTTTCCTTTTAATCAAACAATAAATGAAGAATTACTCCATTTTTAATCCAACATAAACGAAGAGTTGTAATACTTGGACGTTTCAATTTAAAAACCACCAATAATACATTGTAATACTTGGACGATTCAGAAGGAAAAGGCTAACTCCAATCTGCTGAACTGCATAGTAAACATGACAACTTCAAAATTGATGAAGAAGACACAATGCAATAAGAGATAATGTCATGAAAGCCACGAGTCTACTCATTTCATTGTAATGGAAGAATCATTTCAAAGAGATAACAAAAGACAACGCACAGAAGATGACAATTCGACAATTTTTCCAATCAAATCACTTCCCACATACTTATTACTTAATGTGGTTGCAAAGGTAAGTTCTGAATCTTGGATTGATCATTACAATATGAAAGTATGTTGTAGAGATTTTTTGCATGTTCTTTCTCAAATTTCAATTTAGAAACCCTAAGAATGAAATTGCATGACTTACTTGAGTGGAGATCCTCTAAATGCTTGCAAAATTCTTTTCAATTGATCATGAATGCCTTCCAATGCAAAGCTCTCACCAAAAACCCCAAACTTTTGATAAGGGAATGGTTGAAAGATGAGATTTTTGTGAGTGGGTGAATGGAAAAGTGAAGAAAACTCTTTGGAAAGCACTTGAAAGTGAAAGAGAGGTGCTAGGATTTGTCCAGACCGCTTGAGCGAAGTCCAGAGAAGAGATTTCAAAGTGCAAAAAGCCCCCAAAACTTTGAGCTTTTAAAAATCTCATGTTGGGTCTGCGTCGCCACCGCTCAACGGTCAAAGGGACCGCTCAGCGGTAAGCGTTTTAAAAAAAATCTCTCTTCTTTGATTGCCTTTGCGTGTTAAAACCCTTAGCACTTGATTTCAACTTTCAATTTTTATATGCCCTTCCCCTCTCATATGCAACACCCATGTCATGCACTAGAACAAAGTTAAAAACAAGAAAATAATCAATTGGGTTGCCTCCCAGGTAGCGCTTGTTTAACGTCATGAGTCTGACCCACACCTTCTACCACTCTTCAGTAAGTGCCTCCCAACACCTTTCAGTAGGTGTACTTACTTGTATCCTTCAGTAGATACATAAAAAATTAGCATCCCTCAGTAGATGCTACCCAAAAATTGTTTTAAATATCCAAAAATTACATGTTCATAATAAAATAAAACTAAAACTAATGTTTTACAACACATAATTTCTTCCAGCAAATCACGTCTTCTCCTTCATGTTGGTGTCTTCAGTGCACCAACTCATCAGCTTCCTTCTTTCCACCTGCTTGGTATGTCTGGATTATGATGCTTCAATTTCCACCACTCCTTTCTCTTTCAATTCTTTAACTACCCATCCCTTCTTCTTGTACTTCACCTTTATGCTCGGTCGAAGTGAGTCTTCTTTTGATTCAAGATGGATTGTTCTTCCTTTATCAATATCTTCAGTTATAGGTACCTGCAAAACATTACAACTATCAGTATTAGTACTTGTTCTTTCTCCAGATGCAGCATCTCTTCTGGACTTTTTATGTCTGGCTCTCTTCTTTATTCTTATATTATTCTCTTTAGAGCCATTATACAACAGTACATGTTCTTGATCTCTTAACATAATCCTCCTGTCATAGCTACTAATAAGCATTTTTGAAGTTGTCATGAAAGGTCTTCCCAAAATCAATGGAATCCTTTCATCTGACTCCATATCCATGACTAAAAAATCAGCCAAGAACTCTAGTTGCTCAACCCGAACAATTACATCGTCCACCACTCCAAGCGGATTTTTAGTAGAACCATCCATCACCGTCACAGAAAGATTAGACGGTTTTAATACTAGCCCTCCAATTTTCTTCAAATAACACTTAGGCATCATATTAATATAGATCCAGAATCTAGCATAGCTCCTCCTACATTAACATCATTAACAACACACGGAAGAGTCAAACATCCTGGATCCTTCATCTTGGGCGGATGCTTTCTCTTTTTAGGTTGAATAACAACCTCTTGTTCCTCGTCATCAAGATCTACCACATCTCCAAGATAAAATTTTAATCTTTCCGAGTGAACAAGAATTTACTGAATTACTGAAGGAACCAAAGTCACTTTCTCTCTAAACTGCTCATTGTGACCATCTATTCTCTCTTCTTCATCTTCTTCACCCTCACTACTTTCCAACTCAATAATCTCATTTTCTTCTTCCTCTTCACTACTTTCGATTTCAACAACTTCCTCTTCTACTTTCCTTTTACTCCAAGTTACAACAGCTTTGCACTCCTCTTTAAGGTTAACATCAATATTAGCCCTAAATTGAATTTTCTCTATAGTTTCCACCCTTTTCGATAATTGACCAATCTACATCTCCAAGGATCCGAAACTAGCTTGGTCACTTGCATGGTTAGACTCATAAACCTTCAAAAATTTATCAAATCTGTCATTTAGGTCTCTAACAGCCTCTTTCAAGTGATTCACCTGCTACCATAAGGGAAAACAATACTTGGACTTACCATTTATTATTACTTGAACGATTTGGTACACTTGCCAATCCGTCAACAAGTTTTTGGCGTCGTTGCCAGGGACTCGAGGTTTACTTTTTCTAGTAGTGTGGATTGATTGAATTTGACTTGGTTGTAATTATTTTTGTCTTATTTTTGTTTAATTGTGTTTTATTTTATTTTTCTGTAAAAGTGCTTTTAGGGGTTTGTTTCTTGTGCATGCAGGAAAAAATACATACTAGAAGCAGAAAAGACCAACAACCTCTTTTAGAAGATTTACCAGAGGGAAGGAGAAGGAGACGTCCTTCACGTGAGAGATCTCTTTCTCCTAAAGCAATTTCGCAGTCTTCACTTGAGATTCTTATTTCAGATTTTGAGGAGATGGCTAACCAACCTCCTCCGAGACGTACTTTGGGGGACGCAACAAATGCAGTAGGCCCCTTGAACTTCAACAACATAACTGTTCCAGCTGATAACGCAACCATTATGGCGATGGGTCCTGCGCTCATTCAATTAGTCCAGAATAATCAATTCCATGGGTTGTCGAATCAGAATCCTTATAAGCATTTGACCATCTTTGGTGAGATTTGCAACACGGTAAAGATAATTGGAGTGTCAGATGACAGAGTTAGACTTAGTTTGTTTCCTTTCTCTCTTGGAGGAAACGCAAAGGATTGGTTGCATTCTTTCCCTGAAGGAACTTTCAGGACTTGGGAAGCCGTGGTGCATCAATTTGTTACTAAATTCTTTCCGCCTGCAAGGATCAGTCAAGGGATGTTGGAGATTTCTGCATTTAAACAAGGAAGAGAAGAAACTTTTGGAAGGGCGTGGAATAGATTTAAAGGCTTGTTAAGAAAGACCTCAGTCCATGGGTTTGATAAGACGTCATATTTGCTTGCTTTCCTTGGAGGCCTATGCCTTCAGTCTAAGATGGTGTTAAATGCTTCAGCTGGAGGCAGTATTTGTAGGAAGACTGAAGATGAAGCTTATAATTTGATAGAACTTATGGTTGACAATGAAGAAACACATGATACGCATGTTGATGCTATTCAGGAACTTTCAATGATTCAAAATGACGTGATTACACAACAGTTGGAGGAGGTGACGAGAAGACTTGCTGAGTTATCACAGACAGTTATAGAAACTTCAAAGGCCCCACAAATGCTTCATTTCAACCCTATTCAGAGAAGTATAGAATCCGAAGAAACTTTCTAGAGAATTATGAAGAAAAGTGCTTGTGCTGTTGACTGCGTGGAGAAAGGTAGGGGGGAAGAAGCTTGCGAAATTGTTACTAGAAGTGGAAGAATTGTAAAAGAAAGAGAGGTTGATAAAAAAGGAAGTATAGAAGAAGAAAAGAATCAAAAGGAGGAAGGTGAAGAAAAAAAATCTGTGGAACGAGAAACAAAAAGAAGAAGCTGAGAAGTTCAAAGAGAAGGAGTATGAAAAACCCCTGCCATATCCAAAAATATACTCCAGAAAAGAGAAACAGAGACAATTCGATCGCTTCATGGAAATTTTCAAGAAATTAGAAATAATCATTCCATTCTCGGAGGCACTCCAGCAGATACCATCTTATTCAAAGTTTTTGAAAGAGATCATTACGAAAAAAAGAAAGTTTGCCGAAAAAAAAAACAATTGAGGTAGAAGGGAATTGCAGTGCTATCATTCAAAGGTCATTATGATACATCCACTCTAGATGTATATCTTCAGATCCGTGAGACTTGAGTCTTGGAGACGCAATGCTGCAACCAGAAATCAATTGAACAATAACGGCAGTAGCTGTTCCAGATGTAGTTCCGAGAATGGCAGCAAAGGAGTTGTTTCTGTGGAGGTGTTTGGGTTATAGCAGCGGAGGATAGTGAGATGCAATGGCTATCTGGAGTGTAGGAAGCTTTGTATGGAATGGCTACAACTCAGAAGGCCCTCACACATGGAAGGAAGTTGCAGAGGAGAAAGCAAAGCATAGGGTGACTCTTGGAAAGGAGAAATTGGCAATGCATTTTAGCAGGGATTTCTTACTATCATCCAAAAGTAAAAAATACATACTATGCCAAGAGGTTTTATAGATGAACCTCTCGGCCTCATCAAGGAAAATGCCTAGATCCATCTGATGCCAACTAATCAACATGTGCTAAAGGTGCTTGGCTTCTAGAAAGCCTTATGAAACACGTGACAAATGAGTTCTGTACATGTCGAGGAAAAATTACTAATACCGCTCCTTATGATGATAAGCACACCCCTCCTTATGTAGCAATGTCCACTTTACCCTTCTCCATGTTTTGGCAAATTTGTAACATCTTCTTGATCTCTAATTAATCCATCCAAAGATAGCAAAGAGTACTTGACCTTTTGTAGAATATTCTTCTTGAAGTTTTTTGGCCATTCCTCTTGTGATAGGTCCTATGTGTGTCATGATGCTAGACCCTCTTGTATCATCCCCTCCCTCTTGAGAAGGATTTGTCCTCAAATCCAAAGGATCTTCATCTTCACTTGCATAACCTGCAAAAGGTTTAAGATCAGATACATTGAAAGTAGCATGAACACCATATTCAAGAGGAAGATTAATTTGATAAGCATTAGGATTGATCCTCCTTAAAACTCTAAAAGGACCATCTCCTTTAGGATTGAGTTTGGATTTTCNTAGTTGAGGAAATCTTTCCTTTCTAAGATGAACCCAAACTAGATC